>NC_057799.1:203015349-203020246 GCF_018294505.1 Triticum aestivum
AGCTGCGCCGGTAGTGGATTCCCTCCCTCGCCGACGGCGACAGCGTTAAGCCTCCTTCCCTTCCCGGCGACAGATCCTGCCGGCTCTTTGACCAGCAGTGAGGGGGAGAGAGAGAGGCCAACGAAGTCTTGTTTAGATCTGGAGAGGGTGAGAGAGTGTGAAGAGAGCAACTACAAGCAGACCAGCAGTGAGGGGAGAGAGAGAGAGGCCAACGAAGTCTTGTTTAGATCTGGAGAGGGTGAGAGAGTGTGAGGAGAGCAACTACAAGCGCTGAGGCTCCAGCGTGTATATATATACTGGAGAGAGTGTGAAGAGTGCAAACCCTAGAAAACAAGCGCCGAGGCTGCAGCTTATACATGATGAGGTGATTATACGGTCAGTACGAGATCGTACAGCTCCGTATCCATCCATTTTGACCAGTCAAAGAATCCTCCTGGCACGAATTATGCTCAAGTGTAGTTATCGAACCCGAGACCTCAAGTTTGCTAAGCGAACAGGCTAACTAGCTACATAGCCCTCCCGTTATGTTCAACGAGAGGAAAATAACCTTTTATACATTCCTGCATTCGTGTGACAAGCATGCCGTGTTTTTTGTGTGTGTGGGAGTCATTGGGATTTAAATCATAATCGTGTCATGTGGCTTTGGTGGTAAGACTATCCACAGTGGTGCAGAAATAATGCAGCCTTAGTCACCTTACCTCCCTCCACGTAGTACGTTGGGTCCCACCAGTCAGAGGGTGAAACAAACAAATTAATAAGAAAAATTAAAAGCGCCAGCGGTGTATCTTACCTCACACATCTCGCTACTGCTCGGGAATACTGTCCAATTGATCCCTCTGTTCGCTCATGTACTATTTTAAGTGAATCCTTATTATAACATGCACACAATTTTGGGCACTTGTATTCGACCTATGTTAGTGTGCCACCGTATCTCGTATGGCTCCCTCCGTCTAGGTGTAATAAGTCATGTTAGAAGGTGCAGCGGGACCAAGGTGCAAGCAGATTGGAGGAGAAGGAGAAACTTGACCGGTCATTCCTCCAATCAAAGCCCTGATTCCTGACTCTAAACGCAACAATTAATCCAAACAACTAAGAGATGCCGTTTTAGCTACCATGCAGGGCCACGTATTAACTCGCATGCAAGCCGACTTTGATTTCTTGACTGATCAATGCGTAGTTGCGCGCCATGCATTGGGTTTCCGAGGGAGATAACAAGGCAGAGTAAGGAGCGTTGGGTTACATTGCTTAGGCTGGTCATAGTGGTGAGTAACTTGGACTAGTAACATGCATATGTTACTAGTCTATGTTACTACTACGTGAAGTTTGCCGTCGGAAGCGAGCCGATCTGGCTCTCCTGAGCTAGCAAGGTTTTCTAGCCCACCCAAGCTAGCTGGCCCACAAAAGCTAACATATTTTAATAGTTCCAAACGCCTAACCTTGCCCGGCTATGCTATAAGCTGTTCTGGCTAAGGATCCAAAAGCTCCCTAAGTAACAACGCTCGCTAGCAACGAGGCCAGGAGGGGGTTGAGATGCGAAGTTAATGGACGACGCCTAAACATTTTGGGAATATCTGATTTCCGTAGGATGACTTAACACCTAGACGGAGGGAGTACTACTCCTCGGTCCAGGTTTGATGGAATATTCGTCACCTCTTCCCTTCTTGTACGTACTCCATTTGCATCTCACTTCCTGTGGCTTCGCACTCGCACCTGTGTGCGCGTGTGCGTGTGCGTGTGTGTGTTTAACAGCATGTGTGTGTTAGAGAGAGCGACAGATCAACCTACTCCTACAGAGAGATGGTGTGTAGTGTACGATTTTAGCCGCGAGAGTCGGTGCATCCTCTCATTTCTGGGCGTCCGGTAGGGACAGGCGGACAGCTGCCACGCCCGCTCCTGACCAGTCTGGCCCACCCAAAGCCCCTCCATCACCCGTGCGCGCTTCTCGCCCGAAACGGTCAGCGCCGCTCCAAAGAATCGGTGCCGCATTCATGCCCGGGCAGAGCGGACGTGACCTCTCACTGGCGCCTGCGTTGAAGGGAGAAGCGGATTAAAGAGTGATGGTTGCTTCGTCCGTCCAACTTATTGCTGGGTCTATGTGATTTGACGGCTCATTGGTCATTATTACTGAGGTGGTAGGACTGCTGGATGTCCCACGCTTTCGGCGAAAGGAGGTACTACTAGATTACAATTTTCTCCATTCTTACGGCGGAGGAGTGCAAGAGCAGTGAAAACACGCAGGCTCAGTGATTACATGGCCCACCTCACACTATCACCATATTTTCTGGACACCGTGCGACACCTAAGTCTTTACATAGTACTCGCTCTGTTCCTAAATATAAGTCTTTGTAGAGATTCCACTAGGTGGACTACATACGGAACAAAATGAATGAATCTACACTTAAAATGCATCTATATACATTTGTATGTGGTTCATGGTGAAATCTCTACAAAGACTTATATTTAGGAACGGAGGAAGTACTTGTATAGTACGTAATGTAATTTATCAGCGAGATAGTACAATGCTATGAAGCTTCCAGCTTCTGTTACATGTATCTTGCGTCCAAGGTTGCCCGTTGCAACATTTCATCAAATACAAAGGAGACTAACATGCATGCTATTACATCTCAATGATTGACAGATCATAGCAAATATGTACTCCCTCCGTTCCAAAATAAGTGTCTCAACTTTATGCTAGATATGGAGCAAAATGAGTGAATCTACACTCTAAAATACATCTATATACATCAGTGTTTGGAGTATGTACTATTAGTTCATATTGAAATCTACTAAAGGACATATATATTCCAAACATATGATAATCTCTCTAACCAAGGTAGTAGGGACGAGGAGTAAACGGAGGGAGTAGTAAAATTTTCTCCTCGTCCTGCGAGCCACCGCACGCGTGGGCGAGGGAGCGGGCGTAAGGCGTACAGTACTACTACTACTCATGCAGTCCCTAGCCATTGAAACGGAGACAACTAAAGAAAAAAACGATCCATGCAGTCCCTAGCCCTTGAACCGTAAACCCTAACCAGGCTTTAATTTGCTGGCAACGTCGGAGCTTCCTAAGAAATGACGTTTGCAACCCTTTAACCATCGGATCATTTTGTGCAGTTTCACCAAAATCGAGATGAGCATCCCTGTGGCAAAGAAATTGAAGAAGCGTGATTAGAATAAGATTACTGGGACTAGTTGATGAGACATAAACTCATCACAAATACAGTACGTAGAAGCCAGTAGAGGTATGTGCGGGGCAAAGAAGTAGAGAATTATCCACATGGAGTGATGTGGGCAGCTGGAGCAGTGGTGCAAGCCGGCTGTAGAGGGAGTTGTACCTGAGGGATGTCGGGACGCAGCTCAACCTAGAGGAGGGCGGCGGGAGGAGGCTACTACCCACGTCGCGGCAGTGAGCAATGGACGAAGGCAACCTCACCGGCTTTGTGAGAGAGAATGGCGGGGACCCCTGATCGGGACGTGCCGACAGTGGGTTTTCACCGTCGGCGATGGCGACCGCATCTACACTAAGCATCCACCCCTTCCCCCGGCGGACGTGATCCGCCGGGATGTTAGAGATGTGGCCATAGTGGTTTTGTGCGAGAGAGTGTGAAAACTCAAGAGAGCAACCCCAGCAAGCAACCGTGTAGGCTCGTCCTGCCTATGTATATAGTGGAGCGGTTTCCTTTTCTCTCTATATGAACCTATTTATATTGCGTACGCGCCACTGAAGAAAAAAGCTTTATATATAAATGACATGGCACCTACTACTCGTTCTCCTATAAACCTTGCGCTTGGCATCTCCAAACTATTAACCTTGCGATTGGCTCTTCGCCTCTTCGGGAAGTCGAGGAATAATGGTACTGCAGTATATATCATTCTGGCTATATGAGACCGAATGAATTGCTGCACGTCCACCACGTGGCGAGGGAGAGTGCGTACTATTACGTCCGTTTCAATATGGACTACATACGGAGCAAAATGAGTGAATCTACACTCTAAAATACGTCTATATACATCAGTGTTTGGAGTATGTACTAGTAGTTCATATTGAAATCTACTAAAGGACATATATTCCGAACGATATGATAATCTCTGTAACTAAGGTAGGTACGAGGAGTAAACGGAGGGAGTACTGATAAAATTTTCTCCTCGTCCTGCGAGCCACCGCGCGCGTGGGCAAGGGAGCGGGCGTAAGGCGTACGTACTCATCAGTAAGCAAGCTTCACCTCATCATGCGAGCCACCGCGCCCGTGGGCGGGGGAGACGGCGTACTAAGCAAGCTTCTCCTCGTTCTGCGAGTTGACGGGACACATCAAAAGTACTCCAGTGTATAGAGCCTTGCCTCTAAGGTAGGCCCCACATGGTTTGCCTCTTTTTTAACATAACGCATCAAGTCGCAATTTGTTTGTTCACCCGTGGTAGACGATCCTCCCTCCATCTAGTGGACAACCAGTACACGTGTCAAGTTACCACGTGGGCTGCCTTTTCATACAGAAATGAGCTCCACCGTGTACCCCCACGGGTGTGGTTGGGAAAGAGACGGGAGTACGTGCGCCGTGCGTGCACCTCTTCTCTTCGTGCATGTCCCCCACCTACGTGGGTGTGTGTGAGAGATACAAACCTAGACAAATGGCTTGTGTGTTCAGGAGTGTTTTTTGTTTTGGGGGGGGGGGAGGTTGATTTCGTGAATGTATTTGTGAGAATATGTGTCGATGACATCTCAAACAAAATTTTGCATGCAATGTGTGTGAAATGGAGGCCTATCCATATCATATATAGAGGGTCGGGCGATCCACGAGAAGAGAGGGAGGGGTCATAGATATCGATAGAGTCGAAGAGAGGATCAAGTGGGTGGGTGCGAGATCGATGAAGAGAGCCATCGAAATTGTGTGTGTGTGCA
>NC_057799.1:203020614-203023482 GCF_018294505.1 Triticum aestivum
CGACTGACCTATCTACCGGAACGTCTGAGGGCACGGGTCAAGTTTGTGTGTGGCAGGGAGACATGACTAGAGCGCTCGATGTATCGGTGAGTGTGTGTGGGAGGGGGTGGGGGGAGGGGTAGGCAGAGGCCTAACTATTGAGGTAGAACGACTCGTATATGTGTTGAGAAGGAGAGACCCAGCTATGTCTTGAGGGAGATCGGTCAACATCCATACATAACTGAAGGACGAAATAGGATGGGACAGAGAGAGAGAGAGAGGAGAGAGAGGGAGGGAGAGGGGTAGAGTGCTGGATGGGTGATGGAGTTGCTTCTCGAAGATGGTGGGAGAGGCCTACTAGACAAACTGAGGGTGCAACTGCAATATTATCAATAAGAGTGGGGATGTGTTTCTGTGTGTGCCTGTGCGTGATAGATCTGTCGGGACACATCCATGGATGATGAAGGGGAACCATGTGTTTGGTAAGCAAACCAAACTAGATCGGTAGATCAATTGTTGTTTGTCGGAGGAAGGGAGAGACATAACTAATGAGGTAGATCGATCGATGCGTGGGAAAAAACGAGTTATAAGGACCTAGCTAGCTATATGTATAGCGGGAGAGCGGTCGGTGTGCGTCCATTTGTTAGAGGCAAATAAGGCCCGGCGAGACGGATAGACAAAGAGAATGGAGCTAGGAGGTGGTGCAAGAGGCCCAGGTACTAGCTAGATAGGGGGAGGAGTGTGCGGTTGTGAGATCGATGAAAAGAGGGGCGAGAGTTTACACGTGTGTGGGACCGTACGAGAGACACGAGGCAAGGACACATAAAGGAGGAGATTGAAGGTGCGTGTGTATGTTGTAGGCAGACATCGCTGGAGAGGTTTATCAATCGGTGTGTGTCGGAAAGGAGTTGTGGAGACTGTGGGAGAACGACCTAAAGAAAAAAATGAATGTGCGCGATGGATAGAATGCTGAGGGAGGGGGAGGGCGAGGAGGGCGTGTGCATGCACGAGAGAAAGTTAGTGGTAGCTACAAAGGTTAGAGGATTGTGTGGGTGTAAGAGACTAACAAAGATCATAATTTGATATGAAAGTGGATTCATATATTTGAATAGGAGATCATAGTGTTTTAAACATATGCATGCATGAATATAGCGGTGATACGCGTGTTGTGGTTTTGCTCATGTTATACCATAATGTGATAATGCATGGCGTTTGCAACTCACAGCTAAATGTCGAACAATCTAAACCATACTATACATCGAACAATCTCACATTTTATTTGAATTTGTGATAATGTGTGGCGTTTGCAGCTTACAACTAAATATCGAACAATCTAAACAATACCATATATCGGACATTCTCACATTTTATTTGAATTTGTGGTAATGCGTGGTGTTTGCAACTCACATCTAAATACTTGTAGGCGTAGGGGGCGGGGCACCATACATAATGTGATAAACAAATTATACATATGAGACATGGTTTAGTTTGTGAAAATCTAGCTAGAGCTTGAAATGTACTATGATTTGAAATCAACATAAAGTGGATTCAAAAAATCGAGTTTGAGTTAGTACACATAGTTCATATGTAATTCGAGACTAATCATGTGGTGTGCTGTGAAGATAATACACAAACGATGGTTTAACTTGACAATAATGACGATTGTAGATCTTATTAAAACAGAGAAACAAATTCAAATGCTTTGACTTCACAACAATCATTATTGTAGATCTTATTCAAATAGAGAAACGAATTCAAATTTAGTTCATATTGAAGCGGTAGTATATACGTTTGGAATGCACTAAAACGTTCATTTGAGTACTAGGTTGCATGCATTATACACGTAGCGAAATATTTTAATTGAACATAACATGAATTCAAAGTTTTGAATGACATTTGTAGTGCGAATTGATTTGGTACAGTACACGTTAGGCTTGTCCGGAAATTTCAACCCGCGCCTTGTTAGCCCAAAATATTTAAGATATATCTTTGTCTCGTTGTGCTCCGACAACTCCCTCCATCTCAACCCGTGCCTTGCTATTCCAAAATTACAACGCGCGCGAAAACTCCCATCTCCTGTGAAATCCCGACACACGAAATGCCCGTGATACCCCTGAACCGAAAGAACTGCCTCAAATCGGTGGGGGTACTTTCGTAACTTACCCCACATTTCGGACAAGCGCGTCCCTAAGCCATGGTTCCCCACTCCCATCCCATCCGCCCACCCATTCGTACACCGAGGCCGGGAAAACCCGCGAAGCCCCACACCCTCCTCCGTACGCCACCCAGCCGGAGCCTCTTCCCTGACGACGTCGTCCACAACAACACCTCGACGTCCCTCATCCACCATACCGGATGAGGATCCGTCGTCGATCTGGTCGTCCCGCCGGTTCAGCCACCCCGTCCTCCACCTCCAAGGAGCTTCCCCGACGTTCCCCTCTTCTTCCGCGCCACCTCCATTCCCACACCGCCATCTTCACCTACACCACCGGAAGAGCATCATCATCACCGTTTCCTCGGATGAAGCTGCGGCCTAATCGGCGCCACCAAAGAGGTTGTACACTAATCGCCGCATTTTCTTCTAGATTCGATCTCACGGTGCTGCCGGTGCTCGGTCCCGAGCCGACACGGCGCGACTCCATCCACGGCGGCGTCGCCGACCACTTCCTCCACGGCGTCGCTCCCTCGGCGGCGACGTCCACATCAGTAGGAGCTGCTGCTGCTTTAGCTCTCGCTCGCGCTGCTGCTCTGCTCTTGCTCTCGGTCCCCTGCCTGGTCTGCTCTTGCTCGCGCTGCTGCTCTCGCTCTTGCTCTTGCTTGCGATGCTGCTCCGATTTAGCTACACTTTGGTCGAGTGAATCGACTTTTGGGTCAATCAATTTTCAAGGG
>NC_057799.1:203023743-203051243 GCF_018294505.1 Triticum aestivum
TACCCCACTATCTATATTAGGGTTCAGGGTGGGGGCGGTGGTCACCGGCGGTGGTGGGGCGGTGGCGTGGGGATTGCCAGAGAAAAAGCTCGGCACGGGGGGCCTAAAGGGATGGCCGGGGCGGCGGCGGACCGGCGGTGGGGAGTGTTTTCGGGGCGGGCGGGGCGGCGCACCGCCGGTCACGGGCGGCGGGGGGGCGGCTGTTTGGCCAGTGGTGGCTGGCGGCTCAGGGGGGTGGATGTTGAAGATGAACTGCAGGCCCTTGATTTCGTATCCAACGGCTGCAAAATCGACTGACCAGAGATGAAAAAGTCAGTCGACTGACGTGTAGCCTCACCTCTAGTGCGTTCAGTTTCGACAGTAAAATTCAGTTTCGACAGCAAAATTCAGTTTCGACAGTTAAGTTCAGTTTTGACAGTTAAATTTAGTTTCGATAGTTAAGTTCAGAGATGAGTGGCTGATGTATACATCTAGCACTTTGTGGTTATGTATTTTACGTCATCTATTGGAGATGCTATTAGAATTCCACTCGGGTTAACGTTGTCTCTCTTGTCCTGCTTCAGCCTCGGCGTCGTACAACTCACCGGAGCTGCTCCAACGACGAAACCCTCCATCCCAGTGGAGCAGTACCTCAGGCTCCATCTTCAGACGCCTAAGATCTTCTTCCCCTCCTCCGACAGCCAAGTCAGCCAGAGCATCCTCACCGGCCAACCCAATGACGCTGAGATCGACATGGCTTCGCCAAAGAGGTTGTACACTTCTTGTGGTTTGACTTAATCTCACCATGCTTCTTTGCATCTTGTGATCTTCCAATTCTTGTGAACCAAACACCCAGATTGGCAGAAATCCTGTGTTTTTAAATTCTCTATTTTGCACGTGCATTCCTATCCTATTCCTGTCTATTTCCTATCCCTGCATTGTTAGAATCCTCAAATTCAAACAAGCCCTTACACAATTACTTCCGTTACAGATGTGTGTCAAAGAAAACCTTGTGTGGTTTGTCCTGCTCCTGCGGTGCTGTGTTCCACCCCAGCTCAGCTGCTCCAATGACGAAAGGGTTCACCACAGCAGGGATCTGCTCTCCAGACTGTCTTTCGCCGCCTCAGATCTTCTTCCCCGCCGCCGGTAGCCACGCCAACTGCATTACCATCATCAACTGAGCAGATGACCTTGTGGACTACACGGGTCCGCAAGAGAGGTCGCACTCTTCCGTGTCTGCTTACGTTATCCATCGCTTAATATGATGACATGCTACTTTATTGTCGTGTTCACCTATTAGACTCCGACTCAGGTCCAAACTTATGCTGAAACTTGAGTTTTTAAATGGTTGTGGGGTACATATTGGGGCAGCAATCAGTACTATCTGTCTACTATCTGGTTAATCTCGGGTGTCTACTATGAGTTTCATGTTGGGTGCAAACAAACATTAAAGGAGCCATTATCTGTATTTTTTAACTAAAGCTATTATCTGCCTGCTATCATTGTTTTGGGTCTATCCACAGTTTGCAACCTTCACTTTGGATTTGTGCATGCACTCCTTACATAATATCACTATGTTTTATTCCTATGCATGTCAGTTATTGAACACAAACTGAACATGTAGAGCAAAAGAGACGAGCCTTGCGTGGAAATAAAATTTCATGCAGACGTCGCTCCATGGTGAGCGCAAAGCCAACCCCCCTCCACCCATTTCGGATCATAATCAAGAGGAAGATAACTGTTCTGAGGGAGATTCAGAAGCAGAAGACCACTCCTATTTATCCCATGAGGTCTTCACTCTAACTTGGCATGCTGATGTTGGTAATATCATGCATATGGTGCCTTGCATTGCTTACTGTATACATCAAAGATGTCATCTGCTTAGTTTAGACATGCTTTGTGTCAATGCCATCTGTTTAGTTTCTTTATCGTATATGTGAATCATGCAATGCCATCTTGTTTAGCCAGGCATCATATATGTGAATTTTGCAATGCCACCCTGGTTAGCCAGTCATCTTATATGTGAATTATATCATCACATCATTTTTTATTACGTGTTAAATTTGTCAACAATTTTAGTACATTCAATTACTCTTCCTATGCATCAGCCATTCGGCACGGTCATAGAAAAATCTGGAGTGGAAATAAGGTCTTCAAAGCAGACAATGCTATCTGACGAAGCGCATGTCTTGCTGGTTACATATAGCTCCTCAGAGGAGGATTCAGAGACAGATGACCAGTCCTATTCCCCCCGAGGTGCATGCTCTAACTTGGCAGGGTTATGTTGATCATATCGTGCGTATGGTATCTTGCATTGCTATGTCATTTGCTTAGTTTAGACATGATTTGTGTGAATGCCACCTGTTTAGTGTCTAATTACCATATATGTGAATTATGCAATGTCATCTTGTTGCAAGACATTATATATGTGAATTATGCAATGCTATCTTGTTGCAAGGCATTATATATGTGAATTATGCAATGCCATGCTGTTTAGCCAAGCGTCATATATGTGAATTATATCATGCCATCCTTTTTTTGTATTTCTCATTGCTTTTGTCAACAATGTTTGTATATTCAACTGCTCTTCCTGTGCATCAGCCATTTGAATTGGTGATGGAGAAATCTGGAGTGAAAACAAGGTATTCAGAGCAGACAATGCTACCTGCTGAAGCAGATATGTTGCTGGTTATAGATAGCTCTTCAGAGGAGGATTCAGAGGCAGATGACCAGTCCTATTATCCCCCTGAGGTGTATGCTCAAACTTAGCAGGGTTATATTACTCATATCATGCATATGTTGTATTGCAATGCTTAGTTTTTACATCATATACACAATATTGAATGCCATCTCCTTAGTTGACACATCATATATGCGATTTCCCTCTGCTCACTTCCTTAGTATATAAATCATATATTTGAATTACATCATGCCATGATGTTTACATAGACAGCATGTATCTGAATTATGGCATGCCAACCCATTTTCTAAAGACATAATATAGTCATATCATCTCATCCTGTTTACATAGTCATCATATTTTGAATTATGTCATTCTATCCGTGAATTATATCATGCCATCATGTTTCCATCGACGACATGTTTGTGATTTATGGCATGCCAACCACTTTAATAGACACATCGTATAGTTATATCATGTCATCCTGTTTACATAGTCATCATATTTTGAAGTATGTCACTCTATCCTGTTTAGTTAGCCATCATACATGTGAAATTGTGTCATGCTATCCTGTTTAATTAGCCATCATATATTTGAAATTATGTCCTGCTATTCTGTTTGGTTAGACAACATAAATGTGAATTATTACATGCCCTGTTTTCTTCCCTACTATCCATTGCACCTGTCTATCTTACAATGTCTGTACATTCAATTACTTTTCTTGTTTATCAGCCATTTCAATTGGAGGGGGTGATGGCAGTATCTGTGGGAGTAAAAACACGGTGGAAGATCGTGCTACCTGTCGATGGAGATAGAACCACGGTTGTACTTGCCCAAGAACTAGCCCCACCACACATAACCCAGACTCACGCAGATTGAACCCCTACCCAGTTGGACAGAGAACCAGCTACACCCCTTCTAACCCCAACCCCAGCAGATAGTAACCCAGTTCCCATTGACACAACACCGTCTCCACCACAGAGCACCCAAACACGATCAGTTAGTTAGGCAACTGCAGTGCCCAAAGCACGAGGACCACCACTCCAAAACCCAAGTCAACGCTTAAAGCAGAAGAAGAATTGTTCTCATGTCAGGTTCCGTAGCTATGGTTCATACTACTTTGCTCTTGCATCACTATATTTACTCATACCAACTAATTTCAAATTTGAAGGATGCAATTGAAACTCCAATGGCGCAACAAGTATGTTTTAAACTTGTTTCTTTAACGTGTTTGCTATAGTAACTTGCTCTATGTTGATTTCAGTTTCAATTGAATAAACAGTTATGTTCTCATGCCATGCACATTACAAGTGTTGTTATTTCTGTGTAGTTTCCCACACTTATATCCTGTCTATGCTGCTTTGTCTTAAATAGATATGATTCGAACTATATCTATCTTGATTTGGCAACATAAACTAGAATGATATAGACCATACAGTGACCATACTACATAGATATATGTTTGTTTCATGCTGTTATCCTGTCCACCTTACTACTGAACTGGTTTACCAAAATGAGTTTCATATACTACATTGTAAACCTGTGATGTGTTTGTTTGTTTCTCTTTTAGAACACAGATAAAATATTGGAGAGAAGTACCCCGTTATGCAATGGTAAAGGAAGTAATGCAGATAAGGTTCAAGATAGTGAGACATCCCTGTTGTTCTCCAAGAAAGCTGATAAAAACTATATTGAAGACACTGAGACAACCCCAAAGTCCTGTCTTGATGTAGTGTTCGAGTTACTGGCTACTACTGCTGGCACCAGCTCTTTGAACTCGCTGCCTGAATCAGTTCAGCTTCTTGAGTCTCAACTTCAACTTGAAAGACATCGATCAGATGTTATGCGACAGGAAGCCGAAGGACCGAGGAAGTCCCTGCAGAATTCAGATGCATACTTTCTGGTGCAACAGCAAGTGCTGGAGGATTTAAGCGTCAAACAAGATAAAGTTAATAAGCTTGCTAAGCATCTTGCCAGCATTATGGGTACCCAGGATATTGTTTCTTGAGATCTTCTGAAGTGGTTTCAGTTCTGGACTTGTTTTGCTGCGGCGTTTATATGCTGCTTTGTTCCGTATATTTGCACCTGTGGCGAACTTTGATGCCCAGTGGATGTAATATGTGTAATAGCCATGATAGCCTAGCGTAAGTTGCTTGCTTATTTATTTCCTTATTGTCTAGTTTATTTGTTTTCTTGTAGTCAGTGCAGTTCTTTTTCTGCGGTTTGCTTGTGGCCGCAATAACCTATTTTTAAAAACTAGGCCACATTAACAATGGGCTACATATTTACTGTAGTTAACATGGGCCTCCTACGGGCCGTAGAAACAATGGGCCTTCTAAGGGCCTAGAAACAATGGGCCTTCTACGGGGTGTAGACACAATGGGCCTTCTATGGGCCGTATCATCAATGGGCCTTCTACGGGCCGTATCATCAATGGGCCTTCTACGGGCCGTATGCTCGGTTGGCCAAACATGGGCCAATAACAGACCACATTATGGCCGTAAATGGGCTAGAGTTGAAATCGTCCGTTCATGGGCCGTCGTTAATCGGCCGTATTTGATGACGCTATGAAAACGGCCCAACGTATTAACGGGCCACAAATGGGCCGACTGTAACCACGGGCTGTATTTGGCCCACAAGCAGAAAATGACAGTAATGGGCCGAAAGTAAACGAAAGCTGGAAATGAGCCCAAGAATAAATGGGCCCTGAGAAGGCCGAAAGATAACATGGGCTGGAAACGGCCCAACGGAATAATGGGCCATTAATGGGTATAAAGTGATACACTGTTCATTACGGGCCAGTTTTACCACGGGCCGTTAATGGGCCGAGGGTTACTAAGGGCCTCATATGGGCCAAAAGACGTCATGGGCCATACATGGGCCGGAAGTTAAAACGGGCTGGAATTATATTGGACGGCCCATATGACGCTACTGGGCCTAATTCGGATAGGCCGTAAACGGGCCCTGGGTTAGCGGGTTGTAAATGGGCTATATGCGAACAGGCCGTTAACAGGCTTGCCGTGGGCCGGCCCGCCACCTTTTGACCAAGTCAAACGGGCCGACCTTTTCACAGGAATGGGCCTCTGTTGGGCCGTGCCACATGTCGACGTATCATAGGCGCTTTGGGTCCAATGAGTGGATGACATCTGTCCCAACGGTGGGCCGACACGTGTTTCCTCCAGCCAATGATGATTTTACACGTGGAAAATCCCCATTGGTCGGGGCTGTTAACGGGTTATCGGATCCAAAATCGGACCCGATAGCTTAACGGCGTTCTGTTACGGTGGATGCCACGTGTTGGTCACCTTGACGAAAGCACTTCTGTGATGCGCGATTTATCGTCATGGAAGTGGACACTACCGTGATGATAATTTTGGTAATGTCATGGAACACTTCTACGACAGCACAGGTATGATTATCTTGATTCTGTCATAAATTTGTCATGGATGTACATGCATGATAGAAAACGTGACCTACTGTGATAAACACGTATCATCACGGAAGTGTATTTTTTGTAGTGTTTGTAGCTTGCTGGCAGTGATTGAAGAACTCTGTCAGTGACACTATCAACTAGAAGATTAACTCCCGGCTGAGTCAAGTGATTGTGGTACCCAAACATTCTGAGTATATGTTCACTGACAGAACTATTCTCCTCCATTTTGCAGCTGTAGAACTGATAACACACAAGTATAGGGGATTGCAACTATTTTCGAGGGTAGAGTATTCAACCCAAATTTATAGATTCGCAAGGGGAGCCAAAGAATATTTGAAGGTATTAGCAGCTGAGTTGTCAATTCAACCACACCTGGAGATTAATTATCTACAACAAAGTGATCAGTAGCAAAGTAGTTTGATAGTTTTGATAGTAGTGACAGCAGCAACGGTAAGAGTAAAAGTGATAGCAGTAATTTGTAGCAAGTGTAATAGTTGTCGGCGTTCTGGGAACGGGGGTCCCCAGACTTGCCTGCCTGCGGCCCACGGCGTGGCTAAGCCAGCAGGCCGTATAGCCCATCTCCATCAACAAGGCATCCAAGACCCTGGCGAGGGGCCAAGCCTCGCGAGGCGGACGATGCAAGACGTCCTTAGGAGTGGCCTAGTCAGGCAGGCTCACGAGGAGCGGAGATATCAAGGCGGGGCAAACCTCACGAGGCTCTCGTGACGTGAGCCATGACGATCGGCACCAGGCGGGCACCAGCGCGCGCAACGTCCTTGTTTCCTCTTTGGTGCTAAGGAAGCAGGCGCAGGCGAGGAGTACCGAGGCACCAGACAAAGGTTGCTATATCGGTGCAACGAGACCAAGACTAGGAGGACGGCAAGACGGAGGTCATCGTGGAGCCCAAGACGGCGTCACCACCAGAGCCTTTTGCAGGCAAAGACCACTTTTGTCAGGATAGCTTGTACTAGCTGTCCCCCTTCAAATTTTCCCGCCGTTGTTGGCTCCCTTCCCGCTCAATATTTGGGGAGAGGATCAGGGCCTATATAAGTAGAGCTAGCCACCACAGTAGGGGCATCTCATCTTAGCTTGATCAGATCCGATCGAGAGCCTACCCTAGCCACAAGAACACCTCAACCTCAGGAGGCTGTTCTTCCCTCTGTACTGTTCATCATCAGCCCAAGAGGCAATCCACCACCACCACACTGGAGTAGGGTATTACACCACAACGGTGGCCCGAACCAGTATAATTCTTGTGTCTTTCTGTGTTGCGAGTTTGTTGAGTTCGTTCGCGAGATCTTAGCGAGCTAGGGCATATATCGGTAGGAGGGAAAGACTTCGCGCGCACCCCAGTGTTCGAACCTCAAGGGTTTGCCGGAACCCCACATCTGACAACAGTGATGGTAGAAATAATAACGCGACAAGATCAATAAAGATAAATTCGTAGGCATGGGATCGGTGACTTGTTGGATGATACTCATCATGAGACCGTTATAACCTAGGGCGATACGGCACTAGCTCTAGTTCGTCGATATAATGTAGGCATGTATTCTGTAAATAGTCATACATGCTTTATTAAAAGAACTTGCATGACATCTTTTGTCCTACCCTCCCGTGGCAGCGGGGTCCATATTGGAAACTAAGGGATATTAAGGCCTCCTTTTAATAGATAATCGGAAAAAAGCATTAACACATAGTGAATACATGAACTCCTCAAACTACGGTCATCACCGAGAGTGGGCCCGGTTGTTGTCACTCCGGGGTTGTCGGATCATAACCGTAGTAGGTGACTCTAACTTGCAAAATCGGATCTAAAACATGGATATAATGATGAATTCATAAATGGTTCAGATCTGAGTTCATGGCACCCGGGCCCAAAGTGACAAGCATTAAGCATAGCAGAGTCATAGCAACATCAATCTAAGAACATTGTGGATACTAGGGATCTGGCCCTAACAAAACTAACTTGATTACATGATGAATCTCATCCAACTCCTCACCGACCAGCGAGCCTACAAAGGAATTACTCACTCCCGGTGGGGAGCATCATGGAATTGGCGATGGAGATAGATTGGTGATGACGAAGAACGAAGATCCCCCTCTCCGGAGCCCCAAACGGACTCTAAATCTGCCCTCCCGAGGAAGAACAGGGCTTGCCGGCAGCTCCATCTCGTGGATCGCGATAATTCTTTCTCCCTGATTTTTTTTCTAGAATAATGTGATTTTATAGTATCAGGGGGGTCATCAGCGGGGCCACTAGGTGGGTACAACCCACCTGGGCACACCAGGAGAGGGGGGCGCACCCTGGTGGGTTGTGCCCACCCAGGGGCCCCTCTCTGGTGGGTCTTGGCTCCAAAAATTCTTATTATTGATATAAGAATCCTCGCAAAGTTTCGTTCTGTTCCGAGAACTTTCATTTCTGCACAAAAACAACACCATGGTAGTTCTGTTGAAAACATCGTCAGTCCGGGGTTAGTTTCATCCAAATCATGCAAATTAGACTCCAAAACAAAAGGAAAAGCGTGAGAAAAAGTAGATATGTTGGAGACGTATCAAGAACTTATTGGAGACTTCATATCTCTCAATGCGGGCATTTGCTTGAAATATTAAATTCAACTCCTGGAACATCTCATATGCTCCATGACGTTCAAAACGTCATTGAAGTCCCGGTTCTAAGCCGTAAAGCATGGCACACTAAACTATCGAGTAGTCATCAGCTTTGCTCTGCCAGGCGTTCACAACGTATGGTGTTGCTCCTGCAGCGGGTCTTGCACCTAGTGGTGCTTCCAGGACGTAATTCTTCTGTGCAGCAATGTGGATAATCCTCAAGTTACGGACCCAGTCCGTGTAGTTGCTACCATCATCTTTCAAATCAGCTCTCTCTTGGAATGCATTAAAATTCAACGGAACAGTAGCACGGGTCATTTATCTACAACAACATAGACATGCAAAATACTATCAGGTACTAAGTTCATGATAAATTAAAGTTCAATTAATCATATTACTTAAGAACTCCCACTTAGATAGACATCCCTCTAATCATCTAAGTGATCACGTGATCCATATCAACTAAACCATGTCCGATCATCACGTGAGATGGAGTAGTTTTCAATGGTGAACATCACTATGTTGATCATATCTACTATATGATTCACGTTCGACTTTTCGGTCTCAGTGTTCCGAGGCCATATCTGCATATGCTAGGCTCGTCAAGTTTAACCCGAGTATTCTGCGTGTGCAAAACTGGCTTGCACCCATTGTATGTGAACGTAGAGCTTATCACACCCGATCATCACGTGGTGTCTCGGCACGACGAACTGTAGCAACGGTGCATACTCAGGGAGAACACTTATACCTTGAAATTTAGTGAGATATCATCTTATAATGCTACCGCCATACTCAGCAAAATAAGATGCATAAAGGATAAACATCACATGCAATCAATATAAATGATATGATATGGCCATCATCATCTTGTGCCTTTGATCTCCATCTCCAAAGCACCGTCATGATCACCATCGTCACCGGCTTGACACCTTGATCTCCATCAAAGCATTGTTGTCATCTCGCCATCTATTGCTTCTATGACTATCGGTACTGCTTAGTGATAAAGTAAAGCAATTACATGGTGATTGCATTTCATACAATAAAGCGACAGCCATATGGCTCCTACCAGTTGCCGATAACTGTTACAAAACATGATCATCTCATACAACAATTTATATATCATCACGTCTTGACCATATCACATCACAGCAAGCCCTGCAAAAACAAGTTAGACGTCCTCTACTTTGTTTTTTCAAATTTACGTGGCTGCTCCGGGCTTAGCAAGAACCGTTCTTACCTACGCATCAAAAACCACAACGATTTTTCGTCAAGTGTGCTATTTTAACCTTGAACAAGGACCGGGCGTAGTCACACTCGATTTAACTAAAGTTGGAGAAAAAGACACCCACTAGCCACCTGTGTGCAATGCACGACGGTAGAACCAGTCTCATGAACGCGGTCATGTAATGTCGGTCTGGGCCGCTTCATCCAACAATACCACCGAATCAAAGTATGACATGCTGGTAAGCAGTATGACTATTATAGCCCACAACTCTTTGTGTTCTACTCATGCATATAACATCTACGCATAGACCTGGCTCGGATGCCAGTTTTGGGGAACGTAGTATTTCAAAAATTTCCTACGATCACGCAAGATCTATCTAGGAGAAGCATAGCAACGAGCGGGGAGAGTGTGTCCACGTACCCTCGTAGACCAAAAGTGGAAGCGTTTAGTAACGCGGTTGATGTAGTCGAACGTCTTTGCGATCCAACCGATCAAGTACTGAACGCACGGCACATCCGCGATCTGCACACGTTCAGCTCGGTGACATCCCTCAAACTCTAGATCTAGCCGAGGCCGAGGGAGCGTTTCGTCAGCACGACGGCGTGGTGACGGTGATGATGAAGTTACTGACGCAGGGCTTCGCCTAAGCACTACGACTATATGACCGAGGTGGAATACTGTGGAGGGGCACCGCACACGGCTAAAGATCAACTTGTGTGTCTATGGGGTGCCCCCTCCCCCGTATATAAAGGAGGGGAGGAGGAGGAGGAGGGCCGGCTACAAGGGGCGCGCCCAAGGGGGGGATTACTACTCCTAGTAGGAGTAGGTTTCCCCCTTTCCTAGTCCAAGTAGGAGAAGAAGGAAGGAGAGGAAGAAGAGAAGGAAAGGGGGCCCGTTCCCCTAGCCCTAGTCCTATTCGGTTTGGGCTAGGGGGCCGCGTGCCACACCTTGGCCTGCCTCCTCGCTTCCACCACTAGGCCCATGAGGCCCAATAACTTCCCAGGGGGGGGGTCTGGTAACCCCCGGTACTCCAAAACTTATCCGAAACGACCCGAACCATTCCGGTGTCCGAATGTAGCCTTCCAATATATGAATCTTTATGCCTCGACCATTTCGAGACTCCTCGTCATGTCCTTGATCTCATCCGGGACTCTGAACAACCTTCGGTACATCAAATCACCTAAACTCACAATATGAATCGTCCTCGAACGCTAAGTGTGCGGACCCTACGGGTTCGAGAACTATGTAGACATGACCGATACACATCTTCGGTCAATAACCAATAGCGGAACCTCGATGGTCATATTGGCTCCTACATATTCTACGAAGATCTTTATCGGTCAAACCGCACAACAACATACGTTGTTCTCTTTGTCATCGGTATGTTACTTGCCTGAGATTCGATCGTCGGTATCATCATACCTAGTTCAATCTCGTTACCGTCAAGTATCTTTACTCGTTCTGTAATGCAACATCCTGCAACTAACTCATTGGTCACATTGCTTGCAAGGCTTATAGTGATACCGAGAGGGCCCAGAGATACCTCTCCGACAATCGGAGTGACAAATCCTAATCTCGATCTATGTCAACTCAACAAACACCATCGGAGACACCTGTAGTGAATCTTTATAATCACCCAGTTACGTTGTGACGTTTGATAGCACACTAAGTGTTCCTCCGGTATTCGGGAGTTGCATAATCTCATAGTCATAGGAACATGTATAAGTTATGAAGAAAGCAATAGCAATAAACTAAACGATCATAGTGCTAAGCTAACGGATGGGTCTTGTCCAACACATCATTCTCTAATGATGTGATCACATTTCATCAAATGACAACACATGTCTATGGCTAGGAAACTTAACCATCTTTGATTAACGAGCTAGTCTAGTAGAGGCATACTAGGGACACTCTGTTTGTCTATGTATTCACACATGTACTAAGTTTCCGGTTAATACAATTCTAGCATGAATAATAAACATTTATCATGATATAAGGAAATATAAATAACAACTTTATTATTGCCCCTAGGGCATATTTCCTTCAATTTCACCCAAGTTTATTGATTCGACACAAGGGGAGCCAAAGGATATTTATGAGCCTTAGCAGTTGACTTATCAATTCAACCACACCTGGAAAATGATACCTCTACAGCAAAGGGTTTAGTAGCATAGTAGTTTGATTGTTTTGATAGTAGCAACAATAACAGTAGCAGTTTTTTTAGTGATTGTAACAACAACAACAACAACAACACTGATAACTTTGCAAAGATCAATATGAGAAAAGTGTAGGCATTGGATCAGCGATGCATATTTGTGTTGGATGATATTCATCATATAACAGTCACAACCTAGAGGGATACACAATAGCTCAAATTCATCAATTCAATGTAGGCATGTATTCCGTATGTAGTCATACGTGCTTATAGTAAGAACTTGCCTAACATCTTTTGCCCTACCCTACCGTGGCAGTGGGGTCCATAAGGAAATCTAAGGGATATTAAGGCCTTCTTTTAATAGAGAACCGGAACAAAGCATTAACACTCAATTAATACATGAACTCCTCATACTACGGTTATCACCGGAGTGAATCCCAATCGTTGTCACTTTGGGGTCTGTGGATCATAACACACAGTAGGTGCATACAGCTTACAAGATAGGATCCAAAACTCAGATATATTCATGGAAACATAATATGTTCAGATCTGAAATCAGGGCACTCGGGCCCTAGTGACAAGCATTAGGCATAACAAAGTCATAGAAATAACAATCTCAGAAAAATAGTGAATACTAGGGAACAAGCCCTAACAAATTGACTCGATTACATGGCAAATCTCATCCAACTCCACCATCGTCCAGCAAGCCTACAAAGAAATTTCTCACTCCCGTTGGTGATCATCATGGAATTGTTGATGAAGAACAGTTTATGATGATGAAACGATGAATCCCCACTTTGGAGCCCAGAATGGACTCCAGACCAACCCCCTAATGAAGAACATGAGGTGGTGGCGGCTCTGTATCGTAAAATGTGATGATTTTCTCTCTCTGATTTTTTCTCCGCGAGACGGTCTTTATGGAGTTGGAGTTAGGGCAGACGGAGGTCTATGGTTCCCACGAGCTCACGCCCGAGCTCGTGGCTCCGTGGTGGCTCCCCCTCCAGCAGATCTTTTCACCAATAATTTTTATATATTCTAGAAAAAAATCTCAGTAAATTTTTAGCCCAATCCGCGTACTTCTATTTTTGCACAAAAATAACACCATAATAGTTCTGCTGAAAACAGCGTCAATCTCGGTTGGTTTCATTCAAATGATGCAAATTAGAGTCCAAAACAAGACAAAAGGTGTTTGGAAAAGTGGATACATTTAGGATATCAACTCCCCCAAGCTTAACCTATTGCTTCTCCTCAAGCAATTTAGTTGACAAACTGAAAGTGATAAAGGAAAACTTTTAAAAACTCTTTTGTTCTCGTTGTTGTATACATGCTTAACTAGTGATCACATTTTCAGCAAAGATTATGACCTAACCATATGAATGATAACAATTATGTCTCATATTTACTCATGACAATAACATAATCAACTGGCGAGCAATAACAAGATATCTCAGATGCCAACAATTTGTCAAAACAATCATGATATAATATGATAACATAGTATCTCGCTAGCCCTTTCTTAGACCGCAAAATATAAATGCAGAGCACCGCTGATGTTCAAGCAGCAACTAAACATTGTAATTCATGGTAGAAGAGATCCAGTCATGATCAGATCCAACATTAACTAGACTCAATGCATGTTAAACTAAGAATGACAGTAGCGCTCTCATTGTTGGTGCTTGAATGAGAAGGTGATGACTTAACAATAGAAGTATATGACATGAAAGTAAATAGAAAGGCCATTCACAGAGGGAAGTAGAGATTTACGAAGGTGCCAGAGCTCGAAGCTTAAAACAGTTATTAATACATTTTGAGAGGTGCACTTTTCCTGTCAATGTCACGACAAAGGATTTAAATATCTTCCATGCTAAACACATTATCGGTGGTTCCCATGTGGAAATAAAAAGTTTACTCCCCCTCAACCATACAAACACAAGCCATGGCTAGCTGAATCCTCGGGTGCCCTCCAAACAATCATCTTTCCTGGGGGAGTTTGTTTTATTATATTTTTCTTTGTTTTTTATTACAGGACTGCACATCCCAATTACCAGCCTCTCCCAGCAATGACAAGTGAATAAACACTCATCTTGAGAATAACCCACTTAGCATGGAAGATATTGAACGCCCGTCGCTCGATGAGTGGTACGGGCACACAAAACAGATGTTTATTCGAATGATTAGAGGTGGCACATGCAAATTTATTTGGAACGGCGGGGTAATACCACATATAGGTAGATATGGTGGACTCATTTGGAACAACTTTGGGTTTAAGGATTTGGATGCACAAGCAGTATTTCCGCTTAGTATAGGCGAAGGCTAGCAAATAGATTGAGAAGCGACCAACTAGAGAGCGACACTGATCATAATCATGCATTGCAAATATTTAACATTGAATACGAGCATGAGTAGGATATAAACATTGTAAACATAAATATCATGAAGGTCGCGTTGGTTTTGAATCAACTACATGTGTGAACATGTGCCAAGTGAAGCCACTTGAATTGTTTAGAGGAGGATACCATACTAACATACTAAATCATGCATCACTTATATCATTTTGAGAGTCTAATAAATAGTAATGGCAATATGCACGAGTTATGAAATTGGTCATAATATGATAGGTATTTTAGAGGGATATAATAATAAAATTCATGTAGATCATTAAATATGATAAGTTGGATTCCTTGCAATAGTTTTGAGATATAGAGATGGTGATTGTGGGTTGTACTAGGGAATAATTGTGGTTTAATAAGAATATTGGTGTTAAGTTTTGTGATTCCGGAAGCATGCACGTATAGCTTCTCGTTATGCTAAGAAGTTGGAGCACGATTTATGATTGAGTATCTTCCTTTGCGTGGAGGCCGGGGGCGCGCAATGGTTAACTCCTTCCAACCTCCCCCTAGGGGCATGCGTAGGAGTACTTTGCTTCGAGGGCTAATTGACTTTCGCAATAAGTATGTGAGTTCTTTATGACTAATGTGAGTCCATGGATTATACGCACTCTCACCTTTCCGCAATTTGATAGCCTCTTCGGTACCTTGCGTTGCCCTTTCTCACCTCGAGAGTCGGTGAAAACTTCGCCGGTGCATCCAAAACCCCGTGATATTATATGCTCCATCACACATAAGCCTCCTTATATCTTCCTCAAAACAGCCACCATACCTACCTATCATGGCATTTCCAAAGCATTCCGAGATATATAGACATGTAATTTCCATCTTTCCGTTATTATGACATACATCATCATTGTCATATTGCTTTGCATGATCATATAGCTGACATAGTATTTGTGGCTCAGCCACCGTTCGTCATTATCATACATGTTACGCTAGTATCATTGCACATCCTGGTACACTGCCAGAGGCATTCATATAAAGTCATATGTTTTAGTTTTATCGAGTTGTAATGTCAAGTTGTGAGTAAATAGAAGTATGATGATCATCATTATTGGAGCATTGTCCCAGTGAGGAAATAAAAAAAGAGAGAAAAATAGAGGCCAAAAAGAGCCCAACAAAAGAAATGAGAGAAAAAGAGAGAAGGGGCAATGTTACTATCCTTTTCTACACGTGTGCTTCAAAGTAGCACCATGTTTTTCACATAGAGGGTCTCCTATGTTGTCACTTGCATATACTAGCGGGAATTTTTCTTTACAGAACTTGGCTTGTATATTCCGATGATGGGCTTCCTCAAATTCCCGAGGTCTTCATGAGCAAGCAAGTTGGATGCACACCCACTTTCAGTGTGAGCTTTCATACACTTATAGCAATTAGTGCATCCGTTGCATTGCAATCCCTACTCCTCTCATTGACATCAATTGATGGGCATATCCATAGCCCGTTGATTAGCCGCTCGATGTGAGATTATCTTCCTTTTTTGTCTTCCCCTTATTAATCTCTACCACCGCATTCTATTCCACCCATAGTGTTATGTCCATGGCTTACACTCATGTATTGCGTGGGGGTTGAAAAAGCTGAAGCATGTTAAAAATTATGAACCAATTGCTTGGATGACACCGAGGTTGTACATGATTTATATTTTGTGTTTAGAAGAGGGAGCATGACAAGGCTATATGATTTTGTAGGCATAATGTTCTTTAGCATTTTTATTTTGAAAGGCATGATTGTTTGTTGGTATGCCTGAGTATTAATGTCCTCATGTCAAATTATAGACTATTGTTTTGAATCATTTGGATATTAATATTCATACCATAAATGAAAGATTAAATGATAGACATGTTAGGTAGCATTCCACAGCAAAAATTCTCTTTTTATCATTTACCTACTCGAGGACGAGCAGGAATTAAGCTTGGGGATGCTTGATACGTCTCCAACGTATCTAAAATTTTAATTATTCCATGCTATTATAGTATCACTATTGGATGCTTTATATGCATTTATATGCTATTTTACATCATTTATTTGGACTAACCTATTAACCTAGTGCCCAGTGCCAGTTGCCGTTTTTTGCTTCTTTTTGGCTTTTCCAAAAATCAATATCAAACGGAGTCCAAACGGAGAAAAATCTTTGGATTAATTTTTCTGGACCAGAAGGGACCCACGAACATTCGGGAGAAGACCAGAAGAGTCACGAGGGAGCGACAAGCTCAAGGGGCGCGGCCAGGCAGGCCAGGTGCGCCCCGTGATCTTGTGGGCCCCTTGTGGCACCTCTTGACCTGATTTCACCTCTATAAATTCCCAAATATTCCCAATATACCAGAGAACCACCCAAAACACTTTTTCCGCTGCCGTAAGCTTATGTTCTTTCGCGATCCCATCTAGAGGCCTTTTTCGGTACTCTGTCGGAGGGGGAATCGATCACGGAGGGCTTCTACATCATCCTTTCTGCCCTTCCTATGATGCGTGAGTAGTTCACCACAGACCTACGGGTCCATACCTAGTAGCTAGATGTCTTCTTCTCTCTCTTTGATCTTCAATAGAATGTTCTCCTTGGAGTTCTATTTGATGTAATCTTCTTTGCGGTGTATTTGTTGGGATCCGATGAATTGTGGGTTTATGATCTAAATATTTATGAATATTAATTGAGTCTTCTCTACATTCTTTTATGGATGATTGTTATAGCTCTGTATTTCTCTGCGATCTATACGTTCAGTTTGGCGAACTAGATTGATTTATCTTGCAATAGGAGAGGTTCTTCGTAATGGGTTCAATCTTGTGATGCTCTTTCCCAGTGACAAAGTAGGGGACAACAAACGTATTTGTATTGTTTCCATTAAGGGCGAAACGATGGATTTATTAATATAAGTTGAGTTTTCTTATCTACATCATGTCATCTTGCTAGAGGCGTTACTCTATTTTATACTTAATACCCTAGATGCATGCTGGATAGCGGTCGATGGGTGGAGTGATAGTAGTAGATGCAGGCAGGACTCGGCCTACTTGTCTCGACGTGATGCCTGATAACCCACAAGTATAGAGGATCATTTGTAGCCTTTTTCGATAAATAAGAGTGTCGAACCAAACGAGGAGCTAAAGGTAGAACAAACATTCCCTCAAGTTCTATCGACCACCGGTACAACTCTACGCGCACTTTAACATTTGCTTTACCTAAAACAAGAATAAAACTAGAAGTACTTTGCGATAATAAAACTACGAATAAATTGCAAGATAATAAATTTAGTAGTTTAGTAGAAAGGTTTTTGTCCCACAATAAAGTTATTTGTCCCTAGGTGATCGATAACTAAACCGGTAATCATTATTGTAATTTTATATGAGGGAGAGGCTTGAGCTAACATACTTTCCGTACAGGATAATATGCACTTATGATTGGAACTCTAGCAAGCATCCGCAACTACCAAAGATCATTAAGGTAAAACCCAACCATAGCATTAAGTATCAAGTTCTCTTTACTCCCATACGCAACAACCCCCTTACTCGGGTATAAGCTTCTATCACTCTCGCCACCCACTATAAGAGAATCATGAACATATTGCAACACCCTACAATGGGGATGCCTCACGTTTGCGCGACACAGAGGGCACCATAAGACAACATGAAAATAAAATATACAACTTGCTACTTCCTGAGCTTGCGTTGGTTTTTCCCTTGAAGAGGAAAGGGTGATGCAGCAAAGTAGAGATAATTATTTACCTCAGTTAGAGAACCAAGGTATCAATCCAGTAGGATACAACGCACAAATCACCAATACCTACACAAACAATCAAACAACTTGCACCCAGCGCGATAAAGGGGTTGTCAATCCCTTCACGGTTACTAAACAAATGATAAAGTAAATATTTTTGGGTTTTTGGTTTATAGATTGGAAAGTAAAAGATTAAAAAATAGTAGATCAGAAACTTATATGATGGAAAATAAACCCGGGGGCCATAGGTTTCACTAGAGGCTTCTCTCAAGATAGCAAATAATTCGGTGCGTGAACAAATTACTGTCGAGCAATTGATAGAAAAGCGCAAAGTTATGATGATATCTAAGGCAATGATTATGAAATATAGTCATCCCATCCGTGTCAAGTAGACCGAAATGCTTCTGCATCTACTACTATTACTCCACACATCGACCGACTCCTGCCTGCATCTAGAGTATTAAGTTCATGAAGACAGAGTAGCGCATTAAGTAAGATGACATGATGTAGAGGAATGAACTCAAGCAATATGATGTAAACCCATCTTTTTATCCTCGATGGAAACAATACAATACGTGCCTTGCTGCCCCTACCGTCACTGGGAAACGACACCGCAGGATTGAACCCAAAGCTAAGCACTTCTCCCATTGCAATAAAAACCAATCTAGTTGGCCAAACCAAACCGATAGTTCGAAGAGAATTACAAAGATACCAAGTCATGCATAAAAGAATCTAGAGAAGATTCAAATAATATTCATAGATAAGCTGATCGTAAATCCACAATTCATTGGATCTCGACAAACATACCGCAAAAGAAGATTACATCGGATAGATCTCCAAGAACATCGAGGAGAACATGGTATTGAGAATCAAAGAGAGAGAATAAGCCATCTATCTACTAGCTATGGACCCGTAGGTCTGTGGTAAACTACTCACGCTTCATCGGAAGGGCAATAGAGTTGATGTAGAAGCCCTCCGTGATCGAATCCCGCTCCGTCAGGATGCCGGAAAAGGCCCCAAGATGGGATCTCACGGGAACAGAAGGTTGCGGCGGTGGAAAAGTGTTTTCATGGATACTTCTGGTGGTTTGGGAATATATGTGAATATATAGGAGGAAGATCTAGGTCAGGGGGTCACCAAGGGGCCCACAAGGTAGGGGGCGCGCCCTCCCCCTTGTGGCCGCCTCGTGGCTCTTCTGACTTGATCTCCAAGTCTCTGGGGTGTCTTCTGGTCCAAGAAAAATCATCGCGAAGGTTTTATTCTGTTTGGACTCCGTTTGGTATTCCTTTTCTGCGAAACTCAAAACAAAGAAAAAACAGAAACTGGCACTAGGCTCTAGGTTAATAGGTTAGTCCCAAAATAATATAAAATAGCATATTAATGCATATAAAACATCCAAAATAGATAATGTAATAGCATGGAACAATAAAAAATTATAGATACGTTGGAGACGTATCACAACTCAAACTGATCATGATCATCTATCAACCCTTATAGGACAAAACAGATCTACTCAAACATCGTAGGATAACCACATATCACTGGGAAAAATATATAGTGTTGATCACCATTTTTAAGTAGAGAATTGCAGCGGGAATAAAAAGGTTACACCGCTGCATAGAGGGGGAGAAAGTTGGTGTTGATGGTAGCAAGATTGTTGGTGTAGATCGCCGTCACGATCCTAGCCCCGGCGGCACTCTCGCGCCACCAGGAGAGAGGGAGAGAGAGCCCCCTCCTTCTACTTCTTCCTTGGCCTCCCCCTAGATGGGAGGAGAGTTCCCCCTCTGGTCCATGGTCTCCATGGCGTCGGAGGGGCAGGAGCCCTCCGAGATTGGATCTCTCTCTGTTCTATTCTATTTCGCGTTCCTCTTTTCTGGCCAAAAAACGTTTCTTATGGTCTCGTAGATTCGTAACTCCGACTGCAAAGAGATTTTAACACGATTTTTTCCGGATATAATATTTGTTGCACTCGAAGTAGAGTAGCAACCGCCATACGATGTGGGCACCACCGATCACCACGCGCGTGGGGGCTAGGGCACGCCCTGGTGTACTGTGGAGGCTGTGTGCCTCCGTTTGTGTTGCTTCCACCTCCCAAAATCACATATATTCCAAAATCATTCTCTGTAAATTTTTATTGCATTTGGACTTTGTTTGATATGGATATTCTGCGAAACGAAAAACATGCAACAAACAGGAACTGGCACTGGGCAGTGGATTAATATGTTAGTCCAATAAATCAATTAAATTGTTGCCAAAAGTATGTGAAAGTTGTATAATATTGGCATGAAACAATCAAAAATTATAGATACGACGGAGACATATCAACATCGCCAAGCATAATTCCTGCTCGTCCTCGAGTAGGTAAATGATAAAAAAAGATAACTTTTGATGTGGCATGCTACCTAGCATATATTGATCATATATATCTAATCATGGCATGAATATTAAGACACGAGTGATTCAAAGCAATTGTCTATAATTTGACATAAAGACATCAATACTCAGGCATCCAACAAACAATCATGTCTTTCAAAATATCAATGCTAAAGAATGCTATCCCTACAAAATCATATAGTCTTGCCATGCTCTATCTTCTTAACACAAAGTATTTATCACGCACAACCCCGATGACAAGCCGAGCAATTGCTTCATACTTTTATCGCGCTTCAAATTTTTCAACCCCCACGCAATATATGAGCGCAAGCCATGGATATAGCACTAAGGGTCGAATAGAGTATGATGATACGGGTAAACATAGAGAAGACAAAAAGTAAGAAAGTCTCACATCAATGCGGCTAATCAACGGGCTATGGATATGCTCATCAATTGATATCAATGCGAGGAGTAGGGATTGCCAAGCAACGGATGCACTAAGAGCTATAAGTGTATGAAAGCTCAACATGAAAACTAAGTGGGTGTGCATCCAACTTGCTTGCTCATGAAGACCTCGGGCATTTGAGGAAGCCCATTTAAGGAATATACAAGCCAAGTTCTATAATGAAAAATTCCCACTAGTATATGAAAGTGCGTACATAGGAGACTCTCTACATGAAAAACATTGTGCTCTTTGAAACACAAGTGTGGAATTTGCATGCCCCTTCTCTCTTTTCTCTCATTTTTCCTTTTCTTATTTTTATTTTTTTCTTGGGCTCTTTTTGGCCTCACTTTTTTCTCCTTTTTTTCTTTTCTTTTCTCTTTTTTTTTCTTTTTGTCCGGAGTCTCATCCCGACTTGTGGGGGAATCATAGTCTCCATCATCCTTTCCTCACTTGGACATGCTCTAATAATGAATAATTATGATCATCACACTTCTATTTACTTACAACTCAATATTACAACTCGATACGTAGAACAAAGTATGACTCTATATGAATGCCACTGGCAGTGTACCAGGATGTGCAATGATCTAGCATAGTAGAGATATCAAAAAATGAACAAGCCATGGAAATATCATGCTAGCTATCTTACGATCATGCAAAGCAATATGACAATTGATACATCTCCAACGTATCTATAATTTATGAATTATTCATGCCATGTTTACAAAAAAATTATATGGTTTTGGTATGATTTGCATGGAACTAACCCGGACTGACGCTGTTTTCAGCAGAACTACTGTGGTGTTGTTTCTTGTGCAGAAATGAAAGTTCTCCAAATGAGCTGAAACTTTTTGACGATTTTTTTTGGAACAAAAGAGACACCCGAAGCTTCGTGGGAGGGCCAGAAGAGCCACGAGGAGGGCACAACCCACCAGGGCGCGCCTGAGGGGCCCGGCTTGCCCCGGTAGGTTGTGCTCACCTCGAGGCCCATCTTGGCGTGAAACCAATGCCAAAAAATCCTATAAATAGGGAAACCATCAGAAATAACCCTAGATCAGAAGTTCCGCCGCTGCAAGCCTCTGTAGCCACGAAAAACCAATCTAGACCCCATTCCGGCACTCCGCCAGAGGGGGAAATCATCACCGATGGCCATCTTCATCATCCCGGCGGCCACCATGATGAGGAGGTAGTAGTCCAGCCTCGAGGGTGAGGGTTTGTACCTGTAGCTATGTGTTTAATCTCTCTCTCTCTCTCTCTCGTGTTCTTGAGATGTCACGATCTTGATGTATCGCGTGCTTTGTTAATATAGTCAGATCGTATGGTGTTTTCCCCTCTCTATCTTGTTGTGAATTGAGTTTTCCCTTTAAGATCTCGTTTTACCGCATTGAATACTTTTATGAATTTGAGAGCACATGATGTATGTCTTTCTATGAATACCCGTGGTGAAAATGGGGTATCATATTGATTCACTTGATATGTGTTTTGGCACTCAACTCGCGGATTCCTGAGGTGACATTGGAGTGACCTATGCATAGGGGTTGATGCACGTTCTCGTCTTAATTCGTTTCTCCGGTAAAAATCTTGGGGCACTCTTTGAGGTTCTTTGTGTTGGATGGAGTATTATGAATCTGAAATTGTTTGATGCATATCGTATAATCAACTCACGGATACTCGCGGTGACATTGGAGTATTTATGTGACATTAGACTTGGTTGATGTGTATCATATGTTGTTATTTTAGTACGAATTCTTGGATAAATCGATCGAAAAGAATAGCTTGGTGTTATTTTAGTACGAACTCTGGGATAGATTGATCGGAAAGAATAGCTTTGAGGTTGTTTCGTACCCTACAAACAATTTCTTATGTTCTCCGCTAGATAGCAACTTTGGAGTGATTCTTCATCGCACTTTGAGGGATGGTTATATGATCCAATTATATTAGCATTGTTGAGAGATTGCACTAGCGAAAGTACGGACCCTAGGCCTTGTTTTCAAGCATTGCAATATCATTTGTGCTCTCTTTTATCAATTGCTACCTTGCTGTTTTTTATTGTTCCTATTACAAAAATCAATATCTACTATCATTACTACACTTGTATCACCATCTCTTCGCCAAACTAGTGCACCTATACAAATTACCATTGTATTTGGTGTGTTGGAGACACAAGAGACTTCTTATTATTCGGTTGCAGGTTGTTTGAGAGAGACCATCTTCATCCTATGCCTCCAACGGATTGATAAACCTCATGTCATCCACTTGAGGGAAATGTGCTACTGTCCTACAAAACTCTGCGCTTGGAGGCCCAACACGAGTCTACAAGAACAAGTTGTGTAGTAGACATCAACAATGAATGCTCAAGTCATCAAAACAGAAGCAGTGGAAGTTGCATGGCAATATATCTCCAAATGGCTGTGGAAATGCCATAATAGGTAGTTATGGTGGCAGTTTTGAGGAAGATATAATAAGGCTTATGTGTGATAGAGCGTATCGTATCACGGGGTTTGGATGCAACGACGAAGTTTGCACTGACTCTCAAGGTGTGAAAGGGCAATGCACGGTACCGGAGAGGCTAGCAAATTGCGGAAAGGTAAGAGTGCGTATAATCCATGGACTCACATTAGTCATAAAGAACTCATATAGTTATTGCAAATGTTTATTAGCCCTCGAAGCAAAGTACTACTATGCATGCCCCTGGGGGGATAGATTGGTAGGAAACGACCATCGCCCATCCCCGACCGACACTCATAAGGAAGACAATCAATAATAAATCATGCTCCAATTTCATAGCATAACGAGAGACTATACGTGCATGCTTCAGGAATCACAAACCTTAACACCAATATTCTTACTAACCACAACCGTTTACTAGTACCTCCCACATATTCCATTTCTATATCGCAAAACTATTGCAAGGAACCAAAATATCATATTCAGTGATCCACAAGTTTTATGTAGGATTTTGTGACTAACCATGTGAATGACCAATTCCTGTTGACTCTCTCTAAATAGATATAAGTGAAGCATGAGAGTTTAATTATTTCTACAAAAGATCATTCCCTAATAAATATAAGTGAAGCAAAAGAGCATTCTACAAATAACGGTTTTCTATGTGAAGAGAAATAGGCAATCCAAACTTCAAATGATATAACTGAAGCACATGAAGCATTCTATAAAGCCATACTCAAAAGATATAAGTGAAGTGCAAAGAGCATTCTATAAATCAACCATGGGCTATCTCATACCAGCATGGTGCGTAAAAGAAAAGTGCAAACTAAACAAAAAAGACGCTACGCATATCAGGTGGACGAAACGAAAACCGAAACATGTCGATACTTGTTGAAGAAAGATGGGATGCCTTCCGGGGCATCCCCAAGCTTAGACGCTTGAGTCTCCTTGAATATTTACTTGGGGTGCCTTGGGCATCCGCAAGATTGAACTCTTGCCTCTCCTCCTTCTCCTCATATCGATACCTCCTCGATCTTTGAACACTTCATCCGCACAAAACTTAACAGAAAGCTCGGTGAGATCCATTATAATGCAAATCACTACTTTAAGTACTGTTGAAAACCCATTCATATTTTGTTTTTGCATTATAGCTACTGTATTATAACTTCTCCATGGCTTATACCACCAATACAATCGATAGTTTCATCAAAACAAGCAAAACAATGCATCAAAAACAGAATCTGTCAAAAACAGGACAGTCTGTAGTAATCTGAACATTAACCATACTTCTGTAACTCCAAAAATTCAGAAAAATTAGGACAAAATAAACAATTTGCATAGCAGTACTATGTAAAAATTTCAAAAACTTTTGATGTTCTAGTAAAAAAATTTAATTCACGCACTACAACCAAAGTTTCTGTTTTTGCACCGCACATACCAACAAGCAATCTAATCATCCTAAAGGAAAATCTTGGCACATTATTTTTATAATACAATGGATTTGTACAAGGGGATAATTATGTTTTTTGAAAAGTTTATGTAATTGAAGATTCATAAAGTTTCCATGGGCATGAACAAAGTTCAAGGCATGCTCCCGCTTCCACGGTGCTCGTCTTTCTCACTTTCACTTTTCTTTTTGTAAAGTTTTAAGTTCCCCTCTATATTTTTTTTGTTTTTAAACTTTATAAAAGCACACAATGGAATTAAATGACTCTCTAAACTTCTGGGTTGTCTCCCTGGCAGGGGCTTTTTTTAAAGCCATTAAGCTAGGCATAAAGTGCTCAAGTAATCGATCCAGCCGGATCCCAAGGTATATCAAAGCCAATTTTAATTAGCAATGATTTATAATTTAGTAGTGAGCACAAAGCAACATATATCATGCAATGACGAAGTCTAAATCTCTTCCTATGCATCAACATGTCATAAAAGAACAATTCATGCACATCAAGTAAAGGCCGATACATAGCATAAATAGTTTCTTGCAATTTTATCATATCGGAAACATAGAGAGGCGGAGATGCAATTCCTCTCTCATAATAATGGCAAGTAGGAGCAGCAAGCACATGTATATTATATTTATCAAAATTGTCATGTGCAATGGTAAAACACAACCCATCACTATAATCCTTAATAAGAGCAAACTTCTCCGATATAGTGTAGTTGGGAAAATTCAAAAGGATAACAGACTATCATGTGTGGGTGCAATAGCAACAATTTCATTTTAAATATAAAGAACTATAGCAAGTTCATCTCCATAAGCATAATTCATATTGGCATCTTGGCCACATCAAGTTCATCAAAAAGGGATATTTCAAATCAATCAACGGGATCATAGCAATCATCATAGCATTCATCCTTCGGTAAGCATGAAGGGAAATTAAACAATGTATGAGTTGAAGAGTTACTCACATTAGAAGGTGGGCATGGGTAGCTAATCCGCTCTTCCTCCTTTTGTTCTTCACTCTCCTCCTCATCTTTTTCATCCAATGAGCTCACAGTTTCATCAATTTCTTCTTCCATAGTTTCCTGCAAAATATTAGTCTCCTCTTGAACATCGGAGGAGTCCTCAATATATGGCTTAACATAAGCATTGGAAGCATAGTTTTCATAGCAATATTTAAGTATCGCAAAAATTTCAGATTTGTAAAGAGTAGCATCATACTTTTCAAGCAAAGAAGCAATTTCATAAGCACCCTTAAAAGCAACAAATTCTTCATTTTGTTCAACATCATAGTAATTATAAACACCCTTGGCATAAGAAGATAAGATTACATTATCACTAAACTCACATTGGTAGGGAAGGTGTTTCTTAGGGGCTTCAAAACAATAAGTAAAATCATACAAATCACATAAATTCCAAGCATAGAATTGCATAGTATTAATATGATGCAGTAAAAGTTTCCCTTTTTGAGATAAGTGGTGTTGCACCAAACAAGCATGCTCATTTAATGATTTTCCCTCAACTAAGCTAGTTGGGTTTTCAACACGAGCACATAGGGATCGAAGATGATCCAAGTAGAAAGCTTCAGCAGTATGATAGATTTTGGGTGGTTCTTCAAGCATTGGTTTAGTAGGTACAACTATTTTTTTGGTATTTTACGTTTCCTACCCATAACTAGAGATAGAAAACAAGAGCACAGAGTAAAATCTACTTAGTGATAAAGCAAACAAGCTCACACGAGAATATTCACCCCACGTTATTGCTCCTCGGCAACGGCGCCAGAAAAAGGTCATGATAATCCACAAGTATAGGGGATTGTTTGTAGCCTTTTTCGATAAATAAGAGTGTCAAACCCAACGAGGAGCTAAAGGTATAACAAATATTCCCTCAAGTTCTATTGACCACCGATACAACTCTACGCACACTTTAACGTTTGCTTTACCTAAAACAAGAATAAAACTAGAAGTACTTTGCGAGAATAAAACTATGAATAAATTGCAAGATAATAAATTTAGTAGTTTAGTAGAAAGGTTTTTGTCCCACAAGAAAGTTATTTGTCCCTAGGTGATCGATAACTAAACCGGTAATCATTATTGCAATTTTATATGAGGCAGAGGCATGAGCTAACATACTTTCTGTACTTGGATCATATGCACTTATGATTGGAACTCTAGCAAGCATCCGCAACTACCAAAGATAATTAAGTTAAAACAGAACCATAGCATTAAGTATCAAGTCCTCTTTACTCCCATACGCATCAACCCACTTACTCGGGTATAAGCTTTTGTCACTCTTGCCACCCACTATAAGAGAATCATGAAGGTATTGCAACACCCTACATAGGGGATCCCTCATGTTTGCGTGACACGGAGGGCACCATAGGACAACACGAAAATAGAACATACAACTCAAACCAATCATGATCATCTATCAACCCATAGGACAAAACATATCTACTCAAACATCATAGGATAATCACATATCATTGGGAAATAATATATATTGTTGAGCACCATGTTTAAGTGGAGAATTGCAGCGGAAATAGAGCGGTTACACCACTGCATAGAGGGGGAGAAAGTTGGTGTTGATGGTAGCAAGATTGTTGGTGTAGATCGTCGTCA
>NC_057799.1:203058456-203075292 GCF_018294505.1 Triticum aestivum
CATCGTCTCTTTGCGTTTACCCTATTTTCGTGACTCTCCTCTCTTTCTTCTCCCCGTACCATTATTTTGATCATTTCTGAATCTTGAGATTGCTTCAATGCATGTGATCCCTCTACTCAACCTTCCCCTCCTAAATCTTAGATGTCGGAAATCCATTTTTTTATCCTCTGCCCCGAGGAAAATCAAAGAAGAAGAAAGCCCTGGTATTCTCTACTTGAATTCAGGAAGATTCAGATACCGAAAGCAATAGGAATGGGAAAGCGGAGCGGGCAATAGGTTTATGACTGAGCACTAGAGCCTGGAATAGCAGGAGGTTGGGAAATATGCCATGCAGAATTCCAATACGTTGGCACTGCTTTCCCTTTCCATATGAAAAATGGAGAGGAAAAGCATGGGTGGACCAAGCGTTTTAACCGGAATCTAGTGACGGAGAAAGAAGAAAGATTTTTAAGCGCTTGATAGGGTCACAATTCAATAAAGATACTTGGCTGGATGGCGAAGCTGTGTTTGCTCTCCCAAATCGAGATCAAAGTCTTGCTTGACAGCGTGAGGAACTTTGAATGCTCTGTACAAAGGGTCATAGGGAGCTTTTGGAGGTCAGGGAGAAGTGTGTGTGGCCACTGTGCGCAAGCATTCTGTACAGCGATCTTGCTGAGGAGGTCCCCGGTCCCACCTCCATAAAGAAGATCAGGTGACTGCCCATTGTCTTGTTTTGGCTTGGAAGTCTCCTCAAAATAAGGCAAGTGAGTCAACGATCTCTGTAAGAGGAATTGGAAGATGGAGGTTCCATGGCGCACTGAGATGAAAGGCTGTCTTGGACGTGCGGCCCCTTATCCCTATCCCTTTGTTGATGAATCCCATGCAACGCGCCCTTGCTTGGATGAAAAAATGTCATAAGGGGGACTCGTTTCACTTGATTCGTTCCATCGCACCCGCACTATTCCTAAATTTCTTTTCTGTTTCTATTTTGAAAAAAATGTCGAACTCATTTCGTATAGAAAGAAAGATGTGTCGGGTTTGGATCGAGTGACACAGGAGGTGCTTCTGCGTGGCACTCTTTTTAATGGGCTTTACCGTCTTTCTTTACCTTCAGAACACAAAGCTTTGCTTGGCGAAATAACTCCTGCCTATATTTGGCATCTCATCTACTTAATTTAATGACATTCCATATCTCAGGAAGGAAAAAAAGCGAATGGAATTTCAGTCAAGTCTTTTTTCCTGCTTTATCCTTCTCTCAATCAAAGAAAGGGAATGCAGATGTTCTGTCGCCCTCTCTTCGTATGCCACCAGCCTTCCTCTCAAAACCATACTGATCCGATCTTGCGCAGATAGGTAGGGACGATCCCTCCAGTAACCATGCCTAAAATCATAAGCTGACCCATTACTTCTGTAGGTGCCTCAATTCTTCCCATTTTCCTACTTATATAACTCTTTGGGGTCCATACCGCACTTGGGGACGGGATATGATTGCTTTCTTAAACAAACCTTTTAGAGCGTTGTCATCTTACCAGCATAGGACTCAATAGTAAGGACTGTCACTGCATTGATATCGCTCATGGATCGTGTTATACTTTGGAAGATTCGGCCCAAGGGGAAGTCTGTTATCCACAACCCAACCTTAGATGAGGGAGAAGTTCACGCTTGATCTTCGACCCAAGACAATGGAAGGGAGCTAAAGCCTTCTTCCTTTTTCAAATTCGTTTATATGGAGCAAAAAGAGGTCGTGTCATACCATTTATTCCGCCGAGAAGCATTTGTCTACGGCACTTGGAACGCCTCGACACATTTGTACTCACGCCTAGGACGGTCTTTCACACGGAAGTAAGATTAGAGAGTTTGATCATAGTTTGACCGTAGTAAAAAAGAAGTCCCTTTCTCATTTGCTTCCTGGTCATCTCTATAGAGATAGAAGAAAGAAGTCCCAAGCAAGGGTCATGCTATTTCTATTCTTTTCACTATTGTTATTCCCTATTTCCTTAACTGATCTTGAGTTGTACCGAAACAACAGAAATATGGTCTCTCATAAATTGATTTCTTTCATCACTGTTCTTAAATCAACCCGTGTCAGGTACACAGCCAATCTTCACATCCCATAGGTAAAACAAGTCGCTTTATGGGCTCCTTGTGAAACTACAACCTTTCTGAAGCCCTAGTCAAAAAGTTGTGCGAAACCTCAATTGGTAAGAGGAGTAAACACCTATTCTTTGGCCATTCAAAACATGGAATTGGTTGGGTCGCTCAACCTCTCGAACCGGGACAAAACTTCCCAGCGTTGCATTCACCGCCTAGCCTCGTCGAACATGACTGTAAGGCACGTTTTGCATGCCTTTAAAGTGTACCCCCTCGGAGGTATCAAAAAGTGCGAGAAATCGCATTGATGACTAATAAAGTAGGGTTTTCACTCGTGTGGGTTCGCCCACCTTCCCTTCAGCAGCTCTCCCTGGACACCCTATACTAAACTGAGGAATTACTTAAGCTCCTGGCTTTTTTTCCGACAACTCAAAGCCGCTGCACCGACAGATAACATGCCGTGGATCTTATGTGGCGCTAAAACTTCATGATAGATCAAATCCTGATTACGACTGGAGAGGGACGTTGATGTTCCAAACATTGGGTTCAAGAGCTCGGTTTGATAGACATAAACCTCAGTGATCGGCTTTACACCAGGAAGGAGCAATGAGATAAACTCACCCCCATGGCGAGACTAGACAGATTCATGGCCTCCTGCTTGAACATTGTCCCAAAAACAACGGTCACACCCTTGCCAAACACCTCCTCAGCTGACGATAATATATCGGACATTGGACTACAGGGCCTTAGTTGGCCAAGTATGTTTTGTATATAAGGATCCATGGTCTTATCAAACTCCAATTACCAAATGGTACATACAGGAGTTGTTGCATAAAAGGAAGTACCATTGCCACTAGTGATCTTTAAAAGTGATAAACTAAACTCATCACGTTAGGAGAATCCTCTAAACTTAATATAATAGGCTCACTTTATCACTATAAACTTTTTAGTGATGACCAAATAACGAAAACACTTCGTTGAATGACGTGTTGTTAAAGAAAATAGCTGCGTCGCCCCCCTTCAAGACAGGAAACTATAGACAGGTACCTGAGGTGCCCTGCTGAGAGAAGAATTTGTCAACAATCAAGCACTTGAGCTTGCAAGAATAAATATATGATGTCTATGCTATTATTGGGATAAAATGAATCAAAAAAGCAGCAGAATACGAGAAGGATTTCTTTTCTTAAAGGGTGTATACATTAGAGTGTACCTGCTTGGTAGGCATGAAATCACTGACAAAGAGTTGCCTAGCTCCGATGAGCTTGCAAGCATAATTTGGAATTTCATAGAAGCGGGCATAGCTAGGGGTGAACCACGAGAAGTTAGAGCAATTAATGGGTAGGTATCGTAAACATCCTGAGTGTATCACGGCATTGAAGCAGAAGAAACAGAAATGGTTTCCTTTCTTTCGCATTTGATTTGCATGCCCCCTGTAGATTTGACCCGGAGCCAATGCCAGTCTTTTTTGTGATCAAATGCACTTGAGCTAGTCACTAAGTAAGGCGACAGCACCAAAAGATGTGCATGTGTCATTAGGCCATTAGATCACTCAACAAAAAGTGAAGTGCCAAACGATGAAGAAGAACACTTGAAACTAGGCACTGAACCCTAAATGCTTCGCCTGGCTAACCAGATAGATTACTTCTATCTGCTAGCATGCCCTAAGAAATACAACAGTTCCACAGATATCTCCAGTGCTTTTCTATTCGAAACACAAGGGCGCTAAGCAAAGAGAATTTCAATTAACGAACAGTAGGTGCTTTTTCTTCCTTGGCCCATCTCAGTGATATGTAGGCTCTCAGCCCTTACTTGAATCATCCGTCCTCCCTACAGAAAGAAAGCGATTTTATGCCCTCCCGAAGGAAAACGTTTGGGCCGGCTGGAGCTCGACATGGAGTAAAATGTAGATGATCTCCGCAAATTGGCGAGGTAGGAGGACGTGGTTGGAAGTTTTTTTACACGAGGCCTTGCGCAAAAGACGAGTACTTCAGAGCCCACCAGGAAAAGGATATTGGTTCGCATCTCTATATTGATCCGCGGCGCTTCTATGAAGTTTTCCTTGTCTCCGATTTCAAAGCTGAATGGATGACTGAATCTGTCGAAGCATCATTCGATATTTGCAGATTGACGTAATGCTATGAGGAGTTAGAGTCTTCTGCGGGAAAGACATTTCTTGTAGAGTTTTGTAGATCTTTTTGCTCTACTTTTTCTAGTATTCCTTACATAAGATCTCGGAAGAGCCGATGTTTCCTTCCGTTCCCGGTAAATAGGAATTCTATATCCTCTAGCTCTTCGTGACCTGTTGTGTCTGCCCTCGACTTAGCCGTCATAGAATAGAAAGGTTTCTAACCGTTGAAAAGGATACTTCTAAACGTTAAGGGGCGCTCAACCTTCCACTCAAATCCTTTTTACCAGAAGGGAGCTCGCCTGCCACGACATATAAGGGAATAGGCAATGTGTGGAACTAGATCAAGTTTGATCTGCCACTTACACTGGAAGGGCAAGAACTAATGCTTATGCGTATTCTTCCACGGCATATAGAAGGTTAACTACTCCAACTCGATGGCTGAGAGAAAAGTGAAACCCTAGCTTTCCCTAGAATCAGCTCTATACTATCCTGCCCCAGGGGGTTTTTCGGAGACATTGAACCCTAGATTTAGAAGCTTTCCCAAACAAACCTTTTGACCAGGAAAAGGCATACCAAAGATTTTTGGAAAGACACATTGAAATGGAAGTTCTCGAACCTATTCCGAAGTAAGTTTAGGATGAGGTTTCTGATCCGGTTGGTGTTCCGACATCCCGAATCGAGGTGGCTCTAAACTCAGGTTTGCCTACCTCTCTAGTTATAGAGGGAGGAGAGGGGCTTCGTCTTTTTAGGTCTCTGAAAAGCTAGTTGACATGTGCGATCCAATCAAGGAGGCAGTACTTCTGCCTGAGTTCCTCTGGATCCTACTCGTCGGGATTACCGTGCTCCCGCAGGTTGTTCACCATGCGTTCCATAGCACTTTGACTTTATATCTTTTACCATCTTGGAATCATGTAGATGTAGATTGCTTTCATCGCAGGGTCATTCCTGAAGGTGGCTTGTACCAGCTCTTCGTCATCATAAATAGCAAGCCACTCCTTGTTTATTACTCCGCCTTTTCACTCTCTCATTCTTAGTTAACCATTTCATTCTATTGAATCTGTGGTACTTTGAGTTTTGAACAATAGTTAGAATTTATTATTAACCGATCCCCCGCCTTTTGACTTCTTTCTCTCTTTCCTTGGAAAGAACAGTTGTTTATTAAGGCCGCTTTTCTAGAATCTACTTTGAAAGTGGAAAATAGGTCTCTTCTTCAATGAAGGCAGAACTATTCACTAAGCCAACAAGTTAGCAAAGGAACTTTTTCTGGTCTTGCTGCTTTAAAGCGAACGAGTCTTCCTTATTCCTATGGTCATTAGAATAACCTATTCATCCTCTTGGCCACTCTGAACTCATAGGTAGTTGTGGTTCGGTTTACCTTCTTTCGCTTTGCCTTGGGTTCGGTGGTAGTAATAGTCCTTCTTTAGCTCGCTCCTCCTTTTTTGGGTTCCCTAACTGTCTGCTATTGCTAAAGCTCAACCTATGCCTCCGGCAAAGGCAAGGCGGAAAGCAAGCTAGTGGAATGCAACCAACAACAAGAAGCCCTCAGGTCATGAGAAAAAGGTATGGATCCCTATTCCTTTCTTTTTATCCGACTGGAAGCAGTGAAAGAACTTCTTGATACTTTTTTATCCTCTAACATAAACCCGTCAATTGATACATACAAGCCGCATATATCATCTATACTATCTATCCTTCTCTCTCTTCTAGAGTCAATCTAGTATTCTTCTTCTTAGAACTTGAAACAAGGTCCATCGCAATACCCAAGAAGTAGTGGCAATTCTCTTCCCTTTGCTGCACCTTGTGCTATATATCGAGTGGACCCTAACCTATATCTACTTGCTTCGGCCTTTAGATATCTGCATTCTCTGCTGTATCCACCTTGACTTGGTATTCAGTGCTCTGTTCTAGAAGTCTGTAACACCTGACCTCGAACTCCATTGGCTCCTTACGGGATAAGAAGATAGATTGTACATTCGATTTTCCAAAACGTGAGTGGTTTGAAGCATGTTTCAGTGAAGGAGATGATGATTGTAAAAGGAAACTGGAAAGCAAAGCGAAACGGAAGAGATCAAAAGCGATTGAAGTGACTAGTTGGAAGTTCCTGAAAGCAGGGAAAGCGATAGTTGACTTTTCTTGAGAAATAGGGACCCAAGAATGACAAGTGGACTAGTATTCATAGGGGCCTTTTCTTTCGAGAAGGCTTATCGGATACTATGCTGGCCCCAATGCGAGGTAGTTTCCTTGCTTGTAAGATCCTGATTGCCTTTATGCTTGAGTTTCAGCATTCCTTTACTCCAGTCAACTGTCATTTGACCAAAACTTGACAACCAGTCAATGCCTAAAATAAGATCATAACCTTGTACATCAAGCACCCTAACTTCTCTTTCAAATTCAAGGTTTTGTAACTTGAATTGAAGGTTGTCACATTTGGTACTGGTCAATAACTTACGGCGAGACGAGCAGCAAAAAAATAAAAAGAACATTAATAGGTGGAAGTCTTCAAAACTTACTTGTCAGTTCGGTTGTGCCTTGATACCTATCTATAGCTTTCCTAGCGACTTTGTTTACTCATCGCTAGTAAGACTGTCTGCTGATCCCAGGAGATCAGGACTCGTACAAGTATCTGACATGATTAGGCGGGGACAGGATTCGAACCTGTAGTCTTCAGGTCATGAGCCTGATGAGTTGACCAATTCCTCTACCCCGCTTCTTCCCCTAATCTTTCTTTCCCTCTTCCCATAAACATTGATTCTCTCTCCCAACCACTCTTAAATATGTGAAATACACGGAATCGATCCAAAACTACAAGCAAGGGAATCAACTCTTATTGCCGTAAAGGAAAAATAACCCCTTTCCTTTATATATATATACAAGGAACAAGTAGCCTTCGCCACCTATTCCTGAATTAAGGGAACGCGAGAAAGATTTCTCTATGTCAATTCATAACAAAACAAACGGACGACTGAATCTAAAGTCTACTAGAGAGAAGATTGGCTCGAACGTCAACTACTGATTGCTCTATCCAACCAGCACATACCGTTTGCTATGATATTGTCTTGCTCATATTGTTTTATTGCCCGGGCATTGCTGCGGAGGAGTGAAATGAAAAACTCTTCTTGAAGAAGAGGACTCTTCTGCTTGATCTTTTGATACGGTGAGGGAACAGGTTTTATGCGTTCTTTGAGCAAATGGGGAAACAAACTGCTGATACAGAAATCTTTCACTTTTACTGCCGAAGGCACAAGAGAGACTATAGCTAGGAAGGATAAGCAAAGGAATCCAGATTCAATCGATTATTTGAAGCCAAGGTCTCGAGCTAGTCCATCTTTCTATACGAATTTCTTTAAAGAATACTTCTCTTATGATCTACTACGAGAGTGTCAAGCGACGATGGAAGTTGAGTAACTGTCTTGGAAATAGGTAAGTCGGGCACATATTCTAGTTCCGATTCTAGGCTATCTATAGAAGAATGGAGTGTTATAAATTCTACTATTTAAGCTGTTGGTGCAGAGGTAAGCAAGTCAGTCTCGGGTGGGAAGTCAGCACTATCAACTCAGGCGGGTCTTCAGTCCAAAGAAAAAGAAAGCAGTGGTCTGTACTTGAAAATAGGACTCTACTTTTTGATTGAAATAGGACTGTACTAGCATCTGCAAAAGGCAAAGCATGACCTATCGTGTAGTACTTCGGGTGTCGATCCACAGGGAAAAAATGGGAGAACTGGTTGGTTTGCACAAGTTCAAATATCTTGGCCTAACCTAATTTGTAGAAACCTGCGGCCTAAATTAAAGACTAATTCTAAACTAAAGAAAATAGAAATCGCCTAAGGCGCGTGCGGCCAAGGTCTTCCATAGGAGCTCGAAGGAAGAGGTTCACTACAGCCTTGCTTGTTAATGGGTTTCTGACTTCACAGCAGAGTGCTAGACTAGGGATAAGCTGGATACTGACTTCTTTCCAAGAGCTCCATCAGCCCTGCTTAGCCATACATCAGCTCTACCATTACTATATGCATTCTACCTACGCTTTTATGGAAAGAAAGAAGAAAGGTTGGATGGTTGATCCACACAAATAAGAGATATGTAGGCCCAACCTTCAATTGCAGATAATAGCAAGCCCCCTTTGCGGAACAGATGTATAGAGGAAAAGGGTGACCCACATCGCAAGGGCTTTCCGATTGTGTGAATCAGAGCCCAAGAGAAGATCAATTCATTAGGAGACAGGTATCGATGCTTGCCAGCAGGAGAAAGATCACTAGGTTCAGTCTCTGATCTGATCAATAGGGTTCCCTAGGTACATTCCATTTTCTGGAAATCCAGCAGGGATAGTAGCTGCCTTTTCCAGGGCAAAAAAACAAGTTAGGCTATCTGAGATTTGCTCTTTTTTCCAGCTTTTTGGAGTGAAAATAAGGAGGGACTTGTGATTGGTTTTCTACAGGGAAGAGAGATACCAAGCCGGGCAACTTCCCCTACTAACTACTAAACACAAAATCCAAGGTGACCCAGAACAATTATTTCACTTATTTCTAGTTTTAGAAGGACCTTGTGTGCGGTTCACGACTCCCGGTGCTTAGAGATGCAGTTCACTACAGCAGTGGTAAGAAAAGCAAGAAAACAGGTATCAAGAGATGGAAGTGAAAGAAGAACTGTTGATCGACCGGTGGTTTGGGTCTTGCCTTTTAGGATTCGGATTCCTATTGAATTGACTTTGCCTTTGCCGAGGAGCAGAAACCGAGCCCTTTGATTTGATCCAGTGAGTGACGTTACGAGCAGAAGCCTCGACAAGTTGAATCCGGTACCGAAACAAGGATGACATTATTGAATATATTCTTCTTTCCTGTGCTTTGCCTTTCCCGTTTTCCGTACCTTTCGTAGTAGTTACTCGCCACTAGAAACAGGATTCATGAATTCAAACTAAAAGCAAAGGTATCGCTAATTCCATTTCAGTGGAAATATAGGGATGAAAGTTTCTCTCCTACTGATTTCGATTGCACATCTAATGAAAATATATGCACATGAATGTACAAAAGCAAGGCTATCCCCTTTGCCGTTACCGAGGATCTATCTTTGTCCCTTGATTCGAAACCGAGGAAAGCGTGCGCTCGACCTCCTGGAAGGAATGCAATTATTCGCTTCGTAGTCCTCGTATGAATTCGCTATCGCTCCGAATCGTGGGATCCGTTGAGTTCGGAGATACCGTTGTAGGAAAACAAACAAGTGAAAGAAGCCCTTGTTCCCACTCTTCTTACCCCCCACCTACCCGGTAGGTAAGTAGGGGCCTCGGTTTCTCTATTTGCTATGAGAAACCTACACAAGTAAATTTCTATTTCGTGCGCGATCCCAATCGTGGACTTTCACAATTAAGTCGATATGGGGTTTATCCTTCATGTTATTTAAAAAATAAAGGCGTCACCTTGAAATGCCCTCGAGGACCTGGTTTTTTTTACCCGTTTTTCCTCGCTCGCATTTTCCAGGTTAAGATCCCTGTAAATTTCTTCCAATTTGGTTTCGGGCAGCTTACGATTTCGACAGGATCTCAGAACATTCTTTATTTGCTTTTTCAACAACGAAATGGAGGGTACTTCTGGGTTGGGTGGGGTGCGGCTTGCGGATGGCTCCGACCGAAACCCATCTTTTCCATCGCCGTCTTGACGTCCCACTTTGTTTTTTCGTGGATCATCATCTCCTGGCGTAGTGGAAGCACTCGACGAGGCCTCTACGACAGAAGAGATTCTTCCCCGTTTCTGCCCGGACGATTCCATCAAATAAATAAAAATAAAAGTGAAGAGGAAAACACATAACCAGAAGAAAAAGATATCGTGATGTAAAATGATCATGGGGACACATTGTTTTTAGGACCGACAATTTCCTGCACTGCTTAAACCAAGAAAAAGATACATACTAGTTTTCATAGGTAGGCCTCTCTCTCCTAGAGAATAGGTTTTTCCAAAAACTACCCATGGGATTTCTTTGTCTTTTCCTTATCTTTTGTCCGGTGAAGAATCTCCTGCTGCAGAGATAAGATGAATGGCTTTGAGATACCATCACTCGTCATTGCCAAGGAAATGAATTGCAAATTGGCTACTTATAGTCTACACTTCCCCTGATTCTCCACGATGACCCGCATTCATTGATTGAGAGAATAAGCTGAAGATAGATCCATTGCGATATTGGTTTGGAAGAGAAGCCGTGGAGACAGCTCATTGTTCCTATGTCCGGAATTGTTAAAGAATGAAGGTACCCCGTTGACTATGTCGGGTAACGCCGACTTAGGTTATCCCTAAAAACACTATCAACCACATCATAACCGTTTGCTTCCGCTTTCCTCGCAGAGTTGGTTCTAGCTTTCACCGAAGGATCTCGATCGATGCTCGCCATCAAAAGATATGGGGCTAGCTGCTGCCCTAGCCGGAAAGAATGGGAGAGTGAGCCATTCATACTGAAAAGAGTGATTCATTTTTGAAGTATATCAAATTCAGAGGAAAGAGCTGGAAGAAGACGACGGGATTGTTGATAGATCCCCTCTACATCCTAACCAAGAGGACCAAGTGCAAACCTCTGTCTCCTTTTCTCGCCGGGTGGAAAGGTTATTCTTTGCCAGTAGTGCCCTCTGTAGGAAGAATCGTAAATGCCGGAGGACGCGTTCAACATGAATTGTCACTGTGGAATGAAATCACCTCTCGAATCGAGCAAGAAATGACTATTTATTTGATAATAGCGACTTATCACAAAAACAACCAAGGGTCCATCGACCCGATTGAAACTGTCTTCACTGCGTTGAATTGAAGGGAACTACTATAGAGAGTGGAATAAGCTACAAGGCATAACACTATGAGCTTTTCTTTAGATAACCTTAATCACACCAGCTTTTCCTCATGGGAGGGTAAAGGAAATAGGAATGTATGAAATCTATCCCAATAAGAAATGCGGAAGGTTGTCAACTAGAAACCTGTTATCACTCTCTTCTTCCGATCGTTCCATCAGTTTCTTGTAAGCTTGCTTCCTCCGATGATCGGTTGCGGCTAACTTCTCTCTCTTCATCTCTCTGAGTTTGCTTCTTGGTAGTAGTTACCCCTGTCAGAACCTTTGTCTACTCTTTCGTATAAATACGCTGATCTGCCAGCCAACCGAAAGTAGAGAACCACATTGTATGATCTGGGGCAACTCTCTATGATAGCAGCGATTTCTTATTCATTCAGGGCGCCCATTCATGTGTTTTTAAAGAAAGGATACCTTGTGATTCCAGATTTCAATAGAGATTCGATTCCTCACATCTAAGGGAAGACAGAAACAAATGCACAGACACATTATCCGAGGGTGTCACCGTTTGCATCGTATCAGTATCATAAGAAAAGATTGATTGTTGTGAGTGATTTTACTACCCTTCCAGACTTAGCAGGTAATGAAGCTGCTGACGAGGGAGGAAATGTCCGTTGAAAATAAAGCGAACCAGTGGGGCTTAAAAGTCACTCTTTGAATAGTTTTTCAGACCGTTAAGTTGTCAATCTTTCCAATGATGAGGCTCCAAAGTTTATTACATTTCCAGGTCTGCCGAGGACAACACTAGATTGATTGCTTACCGACTTTCATTCAGATACCAACCCATCTTTTTATCAAAAGCATGGAAACTATCTAATCGAAGATAGAATTCACGCCTATGAAAAGTAAGCAATTTCATCATTTTCCTTCGCAACACAGCTCACTCAATTGTAGAGATACCGAACAGTTTGAGTGATCGATCGACCTTGTCGCACGATGAGCCCATTCTCTCTCTTCCATCCCGCCTTCTGAACCGAACCCTGGAGAAAGACTTCTTGAACAGAACAGAGCAGCAATTCTAGAAACTTCCATTTTCCATTGATCTGGGCGTTGCTATTAAAAGTGGGTCTACCCGCCCCGGCGTGACTCACACTTGACCAACCACTTCTATCTAAGAAAATACTTAGGTAGGGTCAATCTCCCTTCGGGGTTTACGCATCCTAGTCCGAACCATTGGATCGATCAGAAGAAGAAATGCAAAGGAATTGAAAGGTAGAGTAAGAAGCATCGCCCAGCAGAGTGATTGAGGGAGTCTTCCCCAGCCCAATGGTCTTCTTTTTGTTTTTCACTCTCCTATTTTGATTTTGGAAGAGTTCTACTACTATTTCAGTAGTTCTAAGACCCTTCCTTCCCTTTTCAAGTGGTCGCTATCCCTCTCGCTCTACCCGTCCAGAGGGAGCCCTAGTTTCAGCATAATAGCCTCGTTTTGAAGCGCTCGCTTCATATGGACGTACGTCGAACAAAGGAATCTTATTGGCATACCCACCTGCTGGGCGTGGTTCACTTGACCGACCAACCGACCCAATAGTAGGAGTAGGCGGCTGGCTTCTTATGTGAAGAGAACGGATGGAGAAACAGATGCGCGAAAGAACTAGTCCCTTGGAAAGCTTCGTTTTCCTAACCCAACCTAAGCATAATGAGCTGGTTATTTGAGTATCGAAGCTGTCGAGTGTTCCATTCTTTCGTATGTAGACCCCAGCGAAGAAGGAAAATCAGAACTCGTCGAACAGAAGAACCGAGTACCATAGAATCTGAAACACACATATGCGAGTTATTAAACATACCATTCCTATTTCTAAATAACAACATATTACCGCAGCGCTAAGAAAAGGGTTTGAAAGCTCTAAGGGTACGATAAGTGGAATGAATCAAACGAAGTGCATCATGAGGGTTGGGGATTTAGCATACGCTCTACTATCAATTATAGGTTCACCTATGCCCCAAGAAAGAGGTGCATAGGTGGAATTCAATAGATTTAAGCAACTTCAGTATGCGGGTAGCGATGCTTTTTGGAATCCAAGAGAACTTTGAATCGAAGGAACGACCAACACAGCTGGCATGGCTTTGTTGAATCAGGATTTGATGACAGGAACGTTGTTGAAATAACTTCTTTACCCCTCGTAAAATCCTTTACGCCTGATTTTAGTACTAACAATAAATGGCTAAAAACATCCTATTTTTTATGGTAAAATATGGAAAATCATATGGGAAACGAATAACGAATAGAAGTAGCCTAGCCTTTTCTTTCAGTCTCGGTCTCTAGATTCCCTTGTTCTTACTGTAGCTAGCACTTGTTATTGCAGTCAAGGAGCCAGGAGCCTTCAATCATATTTGAGCTTTACGCTCTTCTCCTTCTTGGGGGTCGGCCTGTAGTAGCAGGCGAGGACGAGGCCGAACAGCTGCCGGACTGCTCTAACTGATCTTCTCTCTCTTCAGAAAAACGAAACCTTCTCAAAGACTCCCTTTGCACTGAGAACACAATTCAGAACCCTCCTTCTCACAAGAAGGCAAACCTTGTACGTTGATCGAATCTTCTTTCACATCCAGAAGAGAGGCTGTGGGCTATCCGAGAGAGTGGTTCAGGTGACTACCGGAGTCATTGATTAAGCAGGTCAGATGGGCTTAGTAGGGCTCGAACCTACAATATCACCGTTATGAGCGGTACGTTTCAACCAATTAAACTATAAGCCCAATCGGATCTCTACATGCCGGGAAGAGCGGATAGAAAGAGGAGACCTTTGCTCTATCTCCTTCTTCCTCTTCCCGGGGCCCCGGAGGGGTTCTTTGGCAAGCCCTATTAAAGAAGCTAAGTGACTTTCGTCACTCAAGTAGTGAGTTTGAGAGTGACCGTTAGGGCGACCACTTGTACTTCTAGGCCTTGGCGACCTATATGTTACGCAACACAGCTTCACTCGATTCAGTAAATCAATAGTTCAAACCAGCCCACTAATAGCTTAGATAGTGGCCCTTCCACTTTGGTATAGTTGACCCTACCTATTGACTCAAGGTTCATAAGAAGGGGGAACCCAGACGTAGTGGGATGTAGGCTTCAGTTGTTTTGGTACTTTTTCACTACGTCTTATTATTTGTTTTGTAACCGGCTTTTCACCGGCAGGTCAGTAGGCCTTTTAGAAGGCGAACAAACAAAAGTTCTCCGCGGGCGCTAGCGCTATCTTGTTCACTTTTGTCAACTGAAGTCGCGCGTAGCGCCAATTAGCTGATAGCTGATAGAGCGCGGAGCCCCTTCTCTAAGCGAGCAGAGCCATTTCTTTCTACTGTCGTCAAAAGAAAAAGAAAAGTACTAAAGGCGAAGGGCATTCTATTGTACAGCTACTTTGGTATAGTTACAAAGGTAACCGGTAGGTGACTGTTGAATCGACAGTAGTTACGAAAGGGGGAAATAGCTCAGTTGGTTAGAGTGCTGGTCTGTCACGCCAGAAGTCGCGGGTTCGAACCCCGTTTTCCCCGCCCGATCTTCCTCTTCCTGCCCGACTCATTTTGAAAACACTGGAAGCTGCTGATCCCAGCGTAGCATTCAAGACAATTGTTCCTTCTTCGGTCTCCCTCCACCCCTTCGTTTGTTGTGGGTCTCACCGCAGGCACTTACTTAATGAATGAGTGAAGATCTTCCTTCCCCCCTTGTGTCTTACCAAGGACTGAGTTCCCACTTGTGGCGAAAAAAGTATACCATCCCACCCGGCCTAACCCGGGGGGTTAAGGTTCCTCTCGGAGACTGCCAGTCTACAAGAAGCTGGCAGAGCTTTAGCCATTGGACCACATCCATCCATCCTCCTACCTAAAGACGCTTTTTCTTGTTCGTTCTTCGAATTACGCTAGTGGAGGCTAATTCCTTCCGGCTAATGAAGATACTACCCCAGTCTCAGAACTTTTTAGACTTTCTTACCTGTGTTCTTCTCAACTAAGAGAAGGGCGTGCATCTACAGCAGTGGTATTATCTTCCTTTTTGTTTTTGCATCTTTGAATCCTGGTGTGTTGGTTAGTACCAAAGCCTCTTGGCTAGTACAGAGTTGTGGTTTGATATAGCTACTAGAGAACCTGGAGGCACTCTCTGAAAATAAGTATTCTTCATATGACATGTGAATAGACAACTCCTGGTATGCTCATTTCATTCCTCTTGGACCTAGATCTTCACTTTCAAAAGTGCAGAATTGATGTACCAAAGGCATTTCAAAGGAACAGAGGGTCCATCTTTGAAGTGAGAGACAATTGGTTTCAACTGTGTCGTAGGGGTTGTATTCGTAGACCTGCCAGGCGGGAGGAACCACCGTCCTGGGTATTGAGCATGTGAATCATGTTATTTTGTAGGAATAGAGATTCTCAGCCATCATATCTTGTTCACCCTTGGCCATGTCTCCTTCCGAGAATGAGTTGGTTTGGGGAGATCATTAGGTTATTGAGATCGAAGTAGTGAGGCTGCTTGAGTGCCATCGAAAACCCATTTGAAATTGCAATGACATATTGAAGTAGTAGTTCGTTCAGCACCCGATTAGGTATCTGGAAATAGTTCCTTAGCTCTTTTCTAGTTCGTTAATGACCTCAGCAGTTGAAATGGAATTGGATCCCGTCTTGTTAGTTAATAGAATCTAAATGAGATTGAATGGAAATGTTGGTAAACCGAGGGGCGCATCATACTTTTCAATAGATGTTGGGGTTCCTAAACCATAAGGATACTCTTTTCATAGAACAAGGCCTGCCAATCGATCTCCTAGGCTATAATCCAAGGGATAGCTTAACATGCATCTCCTAGATGGAAGTGTGCGACAATAACTTTGAGCTCCTGTAGTCTTTGATCCTTGATCTGAAGAGGTAGGCAACTATGATAAAGAAGCCAAGGGATGAAGTGATTGTGGTTGGCGTGTCACATGGAAACTAGATAGGTGGAAGCTATTTTAGACGACCTTGCGGGTCATCCTAACATTGAAATGAAGCTATTCGAGCAGACAGTGAATAAAGCTATGAATGGGGGTAGCTTTATGAGGCATAATGCCGGTGTGCACTTTTCTTTTCTCAAACTGTGGTTGATCCTCTCTACATCAGAGGTCAACATTTCTTTGCAATGAACGTTTATTAGGTCTGGAAAACCTTGTTAGGTGCACTCGTAGGTGAGCTCAAAGCGAGGATTCATGCGTTCTTTCTTCTCAAGAAGACAGAATGATTGCTCGGTATGATATTGATTCTTAGCCAGGGGTTTGGTAGCTTATGCCCCCTAGTTTGCAACGTAGAGCAGAAATGGTTGAAACGGCTCCCATTGTGTGTGGGAATTCTTTCAAATGTGCATGGCCTGGCGACTGACAGGATGCCCCTGCGAGTGCTATTCCATGTGCTGGAAAACCTCTTTGGCACATCTTTCGCGATCTAGTTAACAGCACTTTAGTGACTCATGTCTTCTCTTCCATGGCTTAAACCTGCTTATTATACTAGAAACAATGGAATACCTAAAGTTGGATATAGGTGAGGTGGGACTTAAGAATGCCTTGTCTGGAACATCTCTTCAAAGCAAGAATTAGCGTATAGAAAGGAAGCAGCATTTCCTTTCAGCTGCTTTTAAAAAGTCCCCGGGGATATAGCCCACTTCTCATTTCTCAACACCTGCTCCTCTTCTCTTTTCTTAAGTATAAGAGGGATAGGTACTTATTCCTGGCCGGTGGTATCATTGCCGCTCCCATCCTCAACTCCAATCTCTGAACTATTTTTAGGTAAGTAAAATCTCGCCATGCCATGGGGCGATTTCTTTTTTCATTCAACCTTTAAAATATATCTGTTATTAATAAAAACACTCTGTAGAGAAGTGATAACCTTAGCACA
>NC_057799.1:203075698-203085698 GCF_018294505.1 Triticum aestivum
AATTCACTATTTTAAGAACGAATTCTACTTTAACCCAAAGTATAACTCCCTATTTTGGCTTTTTGAGAGCATCAAAATAAGGTTGAAGAATCGTCCCCCTTACACGGGGGTTATTTAAATCGACTTCAAGATTCACGAGGTCTGATAAATTGTCGCTCGATTGACCATTACAGGTCAGGATCTTTTTCAAACATTTATCAAATCGACCCCACTCTCGTGGATTATCGATTTGATTCGCTAAAGGAGCACTATAGCGCAAATGGCTCCAAAACTCAGAAAGGAACCACTTATTGGAATAGATACTCTTCTTGATGTCCCGAATTGCGTCCGCTGAATTCGAAGATTCCGGGTAAAGAGAACGTATATGGGCCAACGCGTCCTCTTTTTTTATTTTTTCGTGCCCATCCAACATTCTATCTTTCGCGTCATTCAATTGGTTGACAAAGTTGTCCGGTAGCGGTCGATCATTAAGGTCGATCAAATGATTTGGAAAATCCCCATTAGCACTCCTTTTCATGAATGACGCCTGCACCTTCCTGGGTGGCGCCTTTTCAGGGAAAGAAGCGCCATTTTCAGGATGTACGCTAATCCCTAAAGTTGATGTTCGCCCTTTCTAGGAGACTATTTCGTGAAAAAGCCCCCCGGCCCCTTTTGATAAGGAAAGTTTTCATTTCTCAAATAAAAATGACAAATATGGTTCGATGGCTCTTCTCCACTAGCAGGTTTACTGCTTTCTATTTGCACTTTTGTATTAAGTTTCCTTATATATACGATTTTTTATTATTTTTTATTTGTCTATTTTTATTTATTTTTCGTTTTATTTCTATTATTCTTCTCCCAATTTTAAATATTTTCGGAGCCTCCTTCCTTATTACTCTTCCTCCAGAGATTCAGGATCCCCAAGCTCTAGCTCATTTAGAAGGGCTAAACTTCTATCTGAGCCTTTATGAGCAGGATCCTGGATGGGTTACGTTCATTCAGAACGAGCTTAATCACAATACCCCTCTGGAGGACATACCTGGACGGCTTAAGCTCTTCCTAATGGAAGGAAAGCTGTCTAGTATGCGATAAGATGTCATTCAGGAATTTCTGGCGCTTTATCAAAGAATAGGGCCTTATCTACCGATCGAGCCCTACTTGGTCGATGAAGCGCTTCGTTCCTATCTGGACCATATTCACGCAACTGATTCTTTCACTGTTCTCCAAGCGTCTTATCAAGATCTACGGGAGAATGAGGGAGGATCTGTTTTCTTTAGAGATGCTGTTTCCCACAACCGGGATCTCCTTGAGGCGGAAAGCTCCGGAAGGAGGTGCCTGGAAGTGGAACAGAGGATCCGATGGGAAGAAATCCCCAAGAGCAAGGCAAGTCTCGAAAGAGCTGAGCACGAGCATGCTCTCGACTTGTTTAAGTCGGAGGATCTTAGAAGGGAATTAGAAAAAAGAGAGCGGGGTAGCTTAGTAATTCTAATTCTTTTCTCTTCCAGCCCCCGGGCGAGCCCCTCTTTCTTTTCTCTTCCAGCCCCCCGGCCCCTCTTTGATAAGGTAAGTTTTCATTTCTCAAATAAAAAATGAAAAATATGGTTCGATGGCTCTTCTCTACTAACCACAAGGATATTGGGACTCTCTATTTCATCTTCGGTGCCATTGCAGGAGTGATGGGCACATGCTTCTCCGTACTGATTCGTATGGAATTAGCCCGACCCAGCGATCAAATTCTTGGTCGGAATCATCAACTTTATAATGTTTTAATAACGGCTCATGCTTTTTTAATGATCTTTTTTATGGTTATGCCGGCGATGATAGGTGGATTTGGTAATTGGTTTGTTCCGATTCTGATAGGTGGATTTGGTAATTGGTTTGTTCCAATTCTGATAGGTGCACCTGACATGGCATTTCCACGATTAAATAATATATCATTCTGGTTGTTGCCACCAAGTCTCTTGCTCCTATTAAGCTCAGCCTTAGTAGAAGTGGGCAGCGGCACTTGGTGGACAGTCTATCCACCCTTAAGTGGTATTACCAGCCATTCTGGAGGAGCAGTTGATTTAGCAATTTTTAGTCTTCATCTATCAGGTATTTCATCAATTTTAGGTTCTATCAATTTTATAACAACTATCTTCAACATGCGTGGACCTGGAATGACTATGCATAGATTACCACTTTTTGTGTGGTCCGTTCTAGTGGCAGCATTCCTACTTTTATTATCACTTCCGGTACTGGCGGGGGCAATTACAATGTTATTAACCGATCGAAACTTTAATACAACCTTTTTTTATCCTGCAGGAGGGGGAGACCCAATATTATACCAGCATCTCTTTTGGTTCTTCGGTCATCCAGAGGTGTATATTCTCATTCTGCCTGGATTTGGTATTATTAGTCATATCGTATCGACCTTTTCAAGAAAACCGGTCTTCGGGTATCTAGGCATGGTTTATGCCATGATAAGTATAGGTGTTCTTGGATTTCTAGTTTGGGCTCATCATATGTTTACTGTGGGCTTAGACGTTGATACGCGTGCCTACTTCACCGCAGCTACCATGATCATAGCTGTGCCCACAGGAATCAAAATCTTTAGTTGGATCGCTACCATGTGGGGAGGTTCGATACAATACAAAACACCCATGTTATTTGCTGTAGGGTTCATCTTTTTGTTCACCATAGGAGGGCTCACTGGAATAGTTCTAGCAAACTCTGGGCTAGACATTGCTCTACATGATACTTATTATGTGGTTGCACATTTCCATTATGTACTTTCTATGGGAGCCGTTTTTGCTTTATTTGCTAGATTTTACTATTGGGTGGGTAAAATCTTTGGTCGGACATATCATGAAACTTTAGGCCAAATCCATTTTTGGATCACTTTTTTCGGGGTTAATCTGACCTTCTTTCCCATGCATTTCTTAGGGCTTTCGGGTATGCCACGTCGCATTCCAGATTATCCAGATGCTTACGCCGGATGGAATGCTCTGAGCAGTTTCGGTTCTTATATATCCGTAGTTGGGATTCGTCGTTTCTTCGTAGTTGTCGCAATCACTTCAAGCAGTGGAAAGAACCAAAAATGTGCGGAAAGTCCTTGGGCTGTTGAACAGAATCCAACCACACTAGAATGGTTGGTACAAAGCCCTTCGGCCTTTCATAATTTTGGAGAACTTCCTGCGGTAAAAGAGACAAAAAGCTAAAAAAAACCTCTCCTAACTATGAAGGAAGTTTCATAGAGATAGGTGTGGGGAAATAAGTTCTTCATTTGAAGAGTTAGTTGGCTGGCCTACCGGCCCGCAGATTAGGTTGGCTTTTATCGCCAACTGAAGTGCGTAACCAAAGCGATTCCTTCTTGGTGGAGATAGGTGGGTCCTGGTCCAACCTAAGTCAGTTCGAACCTGACGGGTCATTCGTTCGTGTGGAGAATCTCTCTCCTTACTCAGGATTTCTTTATCTTCGAGGCGAGGCATATTCATATGTCGAAGAAGGGGGAAGTGTCTCCATTTACGCTCATAGAACCCGGAAAAAAGAATATACCGTCGTTTAAGGACCAAGGATGCGATGTGAGAAGCGTAGGTCGGAGTAGCAGGAGTATGCGACAAGCAGTTGCATGTTTGATGTGGGTCTGTAACGAGATGAATTAGAACACTTGGAATCCTCGCGGATATAGCTGCCATGAGGGCTCTTTCCCACTTAATAGATTCATTCCTTCGTTACGGCGGTTGAGGGTACCTGCCGTTCGGAGATGCTATCAGAGTAGGAAAGTTAGCAAAGTTATCCTGCCTAGTTTAGATAAAGCACCCCGATCATACCAGACGCAACCCGATCATTGTATACATAACATAGTGGAATTTGAGTAAATTCTCTCTGCCTTTCCCATTTCCAATTCAAAAACCACTAGGCATAGAAGGAAATCTTTCCCGGTAAAAGGTTCTCAGTAATCAGCAGTGGGAATAAGCCCTTCCAGTCTTTTTCGCCTAAGAAGGTTTTGGAGGAGGAACCTATGGGAACGGCAGTCCTGCATCGAGATTATTAGTTGCTTACCGCTGCACATTTTATCAAGATCAACCTGTGGGAATAGCCGTCCCTTCCTTACCAAAGAAAGAAAAAAGGAATGACGCGGTCTGGTTTACAAGTAAGAAAGAAATAGGATAAGGGTAAAGGTGACGTTTTAGCTCTTCGTTCCGCTCTTAGTTTACAGGCTTTGTTAACCGGACCGGAAAAGGAGGCATTTTTTGGGTAGGTTTCCCTATTATGTCAGCACCGGATCAAGATTGGAGACCCACCACAAGCAGAGAACAAAAAGCCTAAGAGTGGTGACCAACCATCTGCAAAAGGAGTAAGAGAGCAAAGCGGAGAAGAGAAGGGGGAAGAAAAAAGGTTCCTAACTCATTGGATAGCTTAATCTATTGGTCAGGGATCCCATCTTTACTTTATTTAGGTGCCTAGACTTTTCGGGGCATAGGGTAGATTTCACAGTCCTTTAAGTGAATACGCCTTCTCTTTATGTATAGAGCTCTTAAAGAATGGATCAGCTCCTAGCGAAAAAGTCCAAGGTCTGAATACCAAGAGCGGTCAAACACAGTGATCGGTCCCGGTCAATGGGTAGAAAAGCCCGCCCTATAATCTGAAGTAGCCTTCGACTAGGTATATAAAATGGATAAAAAGAAAGAAGGGGAGGCGAGGAGATAGATGCATTTCACTAGGCGTATATGATATTGGAAAGAATGGAATCGAGTAAGCTTAGGCCAACCGATAAGTCATCTTTGTGTAACTTCCCATATGCCTACTTCTAAGCTAAAGTAAGGAAATAGGGTGAGATAAGCAAGAATGAGCCGAACGAAGACGTAAGGTTTGTTTAGATGTAGTCTTTGTGATTTTCAAGTTGCTTCTTGCGAAATCAACTAAGTTCGAAAAAGCCATGCCCAGGTTTCCGGGAGTTTAGATAAGATATGTCAGCTGTTGGAGGATCAATATTATCCGGGGGATCCATATATTATGAGAGAGTATAGAGAGGGGGTCTAGAGATAGTACAGTCTGTAGTGAACCTATTCATTAAATGGACTTTTCCCTTACCTCTCATCAGCTTCCCTTTCCCTCGCCGGTGCAGTGCCATCTGGATACCTCATAAATAAATCAAGCAGGCCGGCTAGTAAGCGATCCCGAGGGGCTATCTTCTCTCCCATGCTGGTGCCTTGCTTAACTCAAGTATAACGTGGAAATTAAAGCCAAAATCCGGGGAGATAAAATTCCATTTGAATCTTGAGATCCAAGAAGAAGGATAGCTTCATGAGTTCGTTCTGACTCCTAGCTTAGCTGGAAAGCTTTTGCTTGTATCTGGCAGTGGGTGTAACATCCATCATACTCAAACAGAAGAAGGTTTGCTTATCTAGCTCCAAGGCAGTTATAATCATTTACAGAACCAGGGTTTGCACCTACTGAGGAGGAGAAAGGGCCGACGACCCATACTAGAACTCCAAGATAAGATCTTTCAGTCGATCAGACGGCCGAGGCCTTTAATAAGGTCCGGTTGTGCCAACGAGTTCTTCTAGTTATGAATCACCGTAGGGAGGTAGCATTACATTTTTATTAGCAAAATAGAGCTCCTCATAGAAAAGAATGGCGAAGAAAGTGTTAGAGTACTTTCTTTTTTTTTAGTCCTGGAACTTATTCTTTTCCGATCGACCTATCAACAGTAGCGATCATACCCCGTCGAGCGAGTTAGGAGCTGCTCACAAAGAAGGCCGAAACCAGATGAGATGGCCGAAGCAGATAGCAGAGAATAGGTTCCTTCACCGAAGTCTACTTTATTTTAGAATTCAAATTCAATTGATGCCGCACAGGCTGACCATTTAAAATAGGTGGAAACGGGAGACTGGAGAAGATGATCACACTTTGGAAGAGAGACAGTCGCGTACCTGCCCTGGGAGGGGGCTTTTGTTCGATACAATCACTGAACTCAACCGCTTAGACTGGAGATGGCACTTGAAAACTCATACAGAAATCTATCAACTTGACTTAGAGGAAGAAGTGGCAGGGGGTAGGTCGGCTGTTTTAAGTCCGGATGGTTCCTCTTGTTGGCATGGCATTGGTATGCCTCGCTATCCTTCAACTCTGGATCCGCATCCTTCAAAACAACAACTACCAAAACACGAACTCAACGGCTTAGAACCGTAAACCATATACCTTCTCGGTAAAACACATCTCAAACAGATTATTATCGAAATGAATGGATTTTATCGCCTTAAGTAAGAGAAAAGGTTTGTGCTTTCGCCAGAAATTGACTACCTACCCATTGATTGGATTTCTTCTTCTCCCAGATCCAATAGAAGTTTCCAATGAGTCATTGCCAACTGCTTTAGCAGGAATGATCAAAAGCAGCAGGGGTTTAGTGATCAAGATCTCACTTTAAAGTCCCTGCCAGCAATACCAATCCCATGCTCTTCGATGGTTCTTACGCTCTGAAAAGAATCCTTCTAAGCTTTCCTCCTAAAAAGAACCTACGTTCCATTATAGACATAGAATCTATCGTTGACCTACCCAAAGTCTTCTTTTGGTTCCTAGAACCATGCAGGAAAATCACTTGAGCAGTGACAGGTCAGCATCAATGGTTTTGAGATGAAAAAAATCAGTCAAACAACACTGGCAGATCGGCAATCCGATCGGGACCTTCACACTTGACCATCGTAAAGGGATCGTTGTTGCTTGGTCGATCGATCCGTCCTTCCACCCCAAAGCTGGTAATCCAGATCAGAGTTCTTTGGATGGCATGTAATGGATTTCATTATGAAAAGGGTCATTTTTTTGATGTTGTAAACTTCATATCCAGAGAAATGGATGACTGGCTGAGGGACATATAGATTACTTCAGATCTCCACCTTCCTATGCTATGTATGCCAACCTTGATCTAATAAGTGGTCTTAATTAATATGCAAGATAGGATAATATTATACAAATGGTTGGTTTTGTTCAATACTTAGGTAGGGCTGACTACGCCACCTCAGCAGCTGGGACTGGAATTGCTTACAATGCATCTGGCCACTGATTGAATTCGAAGTAGGGCCAGTGTATAAAGACCGGCTTATCTCTCTTAAGACTTAGTCCACTTTCTACTAGAATCAGATTTTCTAGTTTGCAAGCAGGTGTGCCAGCTGTAACAAAAACTTACGGCTTAGGTGGATTTCTTTAGTCAGTCTATAACTCAGGCTTTTCTTTATAGGACTCCCACACAAGTAAGTAGCTAGCTAGTTGGTATTGCCAAAGCCAAAAACACTGCTGCATTCGAAAAGGCGAACCGCGCGGACCTGACTTCTTCCTTTTATGCTGAAACTAGGGCTCCCTCTGGGTAATTCTACCTATCCGTTTGGACCACATACATAGATCAAGTCAATCATTTCAATCTAAATTGTCCTCAGCTACAGCAAAAACAGAAGAAAGCAACAAGTTCTCCGTTTCCTGTTCCCAAAGGGTGTGAATGGAATCAATAATTATATATATATAAAGTTGACGTAAGCTGTATGCATTCGGTGCCCTCAAGTAGGTACGACTATGGATCATTCTATTCCTTTCCTTTAGGTAGTCCTAAAAAGCAAAATGTAATGGTAGAGGATGAAGGAAACAAAGAATGAAGTCTGCACCTTTGACTACTGATGAACCGCCATTTCGTTCTTTTCTTCTTTGTTCGGCTTTCACAAGCAAGATACCTTGAAGCAGGTGACAGTCTATAGCCCAGGAGAGTACCATTGCTGACATGATACAATTGGCCTTCCTCTTCAGATTTATTTAGAACTTCAAGCGTTCAAGGAAAGGTTGTGCAATCTCTCGTACCTGTGAGAAAAGGGCTTATTTACTACTTTTTATCGATCAATGGTCCACCGGTCCCATCCAATGAGTGGTATCTGAGTATCATAGTATCATAAGAAAGTTCATTTGTACACCCGCTTATCTTTCTATAGAAACTTATCTCTAAATGATTTTTAGATAGGATGTTTCTGGAATTACCCCTGCTACGTAGAATGGGGTAGTGTCAACGTCCTTCATTATAGTACCGAAGATGCTCGTAGGTTGGTCGATGGAAAGGATGGCTTTTATTCAAAGAGATGGAGATCCTGGTTTAGCAGCGGTTGCCCGTCCTTGGGTTTATGTCGAGCTTTTTGTATTAAGCACTGGGAGCAGAGAAATCCTAGGGTTGCTTTGTCTTCCTCTTCTGTTCTTAAATATAACTGAAAAGCATCCTGTTTCTTTAGTTGCCTCAAAGCTCAGGATCTCCCCATGTTTCTTCTGGAGATGTGTCAGTGGCTTTGCAATGATGCCGAAATGGCGAACGAAGCGCCTGTAATAGCCGGCCAAACCTAAGAAGCTGCGGACTTCTTTGACTGATTGCGGAGAAGTCCAGTTGGCAATGTTCTTAATTTTGTGGGTTTCAGTGGCAACCCCATGCTGGCTGATAGTATGGCCCAAATAGGATAACTGGCGTTGAGCGAAAGAGCACTTTGAGCGTTTGACTTGCCATTGATCCCTTCTTAACAACTCAAGCACTGATTGCAAGTGGATTGTGTGATCTTCAAGAGAGGCACTGTAGACTAAAATGTCGTCAAATAACACCAGGGCGCATTTGCACAGAAGGGGTTTGTTTGAGAGTGGCGTTCATGGCTCCCAAGAAGGTGGCTGGTGCTCCCGCGAGGCCGAAGGACATGACCTTGTACTCGTAGTGCCCTTCCAGAGTCTGGAAGGCTGTTTTGAATTCATCGCCAGCTGCCATACGAATCTGGTGATAACCAGCTCTGAGATCGGGTTTAGAAAACCATGAGGCACCAGACATCCAGGAGTTCTTCGACTATGGGCACTGGATACTTGCTGACGACAGTCATCGCATTTAGACAGCGATAATAAATACATAAACGCCAGGAGAAAAAATATAAGATTTTTGGTCATAGAACCCCTGGTACCAATGTTTATAGAACTGTCCAGAATTGATAAAGAGAAGCAGCTTTGAAGTCATGGAGAACGAAAATAGGACCCTGGCTCGAGCCCATCTAGTGATTAAAGGTAAAGTGCTTCGGTAAATTGGTGCAGGGGAATGCGTACCTACGCCTTTTAACTACCTTGGGGAGAGCGGACTCGCTGATGACCCTCCTTGGGAAACAAATGAAGTGGGTGGATTGGAGTTCGTCTCCGCCAATTAGAGATACGGTGCTGACCCAAGCTGAGTGAGTGAAGGCTCCGGCTTGACCTACTAGTTATTTGCTATCAATAAATAACTAGCTGACAATATGCTATGCTTACTCTCCGAGCACTAAAGCTATCGAGACGTGATGCAACAAAGGTTGTTGAAGGTAAAAACCGTCAAACAGAGAAATCTTAATTGTCAGAACAACGCTGAACCTAACTTGTACAAGAGTTGGTAAGAAAGTGCAAACGTTGAGTAAGAAATCGCCATAGGGCGGCACAAACAGAAAGAAAGGCTTCTGCCAATCGGAATAGGAATGCGAAATCCCAGTAAAAGGGTGTTTAGTCGAAGATAGGAGGATTCCTTTGATCCATACCGTCATCTGACGGACTTCCTGCTGACTTCGTCAATTGCTCTTTATCGCTTAATAGAAGGGAAATTTCATGAGATAGATGAAAAAATGAATATCAATCGAGAAAAAGCTTAAATAGACACAATTCGTAATAGATACAATTCGTAAGGAAGAAGTGATCAAAAGTACGAGGTCGGCATAGGAGATATGATGTGTCGGAGGCAGAAGGCATGGAGAAGTCAAGATCTTCCAAGATAAACCCATTCCGATGCCTATAAAATCAGGTGCACCGCGTCTATACTACAAAAGTGTGATAGGTTTCTTCGTATTTCTTCCGCCGACATCGCTTTCTTATTCCTAACACAATTGTTTAGCTAAGTTTGCTAACGAATTAGGGAGAATCAACAACGAACACCGCATTTTGAAAAGGAGACGTGATTTATTCCTACCGTCCTGAACACGTCTAGAAACAGCAACCTCGTACATAATACCATTTCGCA
>NC_057799.1:203090698-203133395 GCF_018294505.1 Triticum aestivum
GGGATTTAAAGTTTTCGTCGGCTACTCAGGAGGATTTGGTGGAAATAAATCGCCTTATAACTACTCTAGGAAAAAAAGCATTCCGCACCCCTTCGGAAGCCGCTTCTCAACTTGCAATTGATTTTGAGAAATACTATTGGGAGAAGTACAAAAAGCACTCTATAGACTAAATGCTGAACTATTGACCCTACTTGTTCGGATAGGTGTTCACCCCAAAGTGTTCCCGGACTGCATGCATACATCCGTAAGTAACTTAGTGCAACATGGCAAATTTCATTGAGAGGAATTAGCAAAGGAAAAGAAATAGAACGTACCTCCTTAAATAAATATCTCACCTGCCCTGTTGAGGTAAGAACCAGGACAATAAGGAAAACCTCTAGAGCGCTTAGCCAAGCCTTAGCCTGATATTGAGATAAGATAGTAGTTGCACACACGGAACTAGCCTTAGATCAAATCTGGGATGATGCCATACCCATATCCCTTCTTCCCAAGCTGAAAACCATTACTAACGGAAATATACGCAGCACTCATAAATGAAACTAGACCCGCACGCACCGCACCTAAAAAGCAAGTTCAACCAACCAAGCAAGCAAGGAAGTGAGCTCCCTATAAAGGAACTTCGCCCAAAGCAAAGAAATGGTTTCGGTAATGGCGCATCTTCACTTCACAGTCTTTCTCGAGCCTCATCAGCCCAACAAGCAAGCTTTTTTATTGCTACGCGCCTCCGCCTCTCTATATAATGATAATGGGAAGAATCTTTTGAACGAGAATCATCTAGTTATATAAATTACTTATATAGTTAGTTAGAAGACAATCTCCCCTTTATTGCTTTTGCGTAGCATTGAGCATTATATATGGTTAGCCGCGGATCCAGTGGATAATGCGAGACTACAACGTATAGTGTTACCGACGATGTTTCGCTTTCGTCTTCGGTGCCTGGCGTGGTGCTATCATCACATTGATCTACCCGCCCTTCTATTCCCTTCCCTAGCTTTCGTGTTTGAGTAGTAGCGCCAGATTTCGATTCGGATGCAAACTTAGCACAATGCCCGGTAAGCTAAACACTCGATTCTACATCTCCGGGAATGCAACGAACTTCTACTTCTAGATAGGTCTAATAGATAGACGTCTAATAGATAGATGGGGGGCCCACTAGTCCTGTATTGCGGTAGTTCAGTACATACTGACAACGAGAGAACGAACCCAGTACCTATAGTACAACAAACACAACCATTACTTGCGTCACTAAATTGAAGCATAGAAAGAGGTGGACCGCGCTTTGGATAATTGGTCGGATACACGCACATCTTGATAAGCCAATCCCAATCCCTTCAACCCAACCTTTACCAAAAGGGGAAACTGTAACAACAATGACCCTGACTCGGATTCCAATAGGGCTTCTGCTTCTTCTGCTTGGCAAGGTCAAGTATATACACAGTCTAAAGCCACAAGAGAAGGTATGATAGGACAAGTGCTGTTCAATGCCTTGTAACCATTTCCATGTTCTGGTCCGGGTTCTAGGTCTAAAAGAAGCATTGGCTGTGTTGATCTGTCTCCAGGTCGTCTATTTGAAAGGGAAAGCCCAGTGTGTTCGTTCCTCTACTATACGGAATCCTGGATATCTTGCCTTGGTTCCGACTCTAAACCGTTCTAAACAGATTCTTTCTGCATACTGATGTTGGCAGTTATGCCTAGGTGATAGATGTATGTTGCTGGATTGGAAAGCTATACGATCCCTTTTATTCAATTATGACAGCTGAGAGGAATTTGGGATGGCCCCGCTAGAGTTTCCAAAATGAATCGAATTGAACCCTATTGTTTTTTCACTATAAATTCCATAGTATCAATACAATAACCTTTGAGAAATTGTGAGAACGGGAAGATGCAATCATTTAGATGGTGAAATTAGCCAAGAGTTGAACAACCCCTAAAAGCACTCACAATGAATGGTACCAGCGGATACCAACCAGATAGAAACATGCTGAGAAATCTCTGTTATAGCTGAAACTAATATACCAATCCTATCTGTGACCCTTTCCACATTCTTTTCTTAGTCACCTAACCTATGACTGCTTTTTCTTTTAAGCTTTAATAACCTTAACATTCGAATCTGCATCTGCTATTTCAGTTCTGTCTAAAGATACTATTCTTTGATCACTTGAAACATAGTAGAAAGCATCTAAAACAGATATTATTGTGGATTCCCTCTCCTTGTGGGCTGGACTCCTTTTTACGTGGACAGACAGGAAAGTGGAATCTGAGGAATTAGCTGGAACAGACTCACCTTAGCTTTGAACGACTATATCCCCTCTTCTATCTACATATGGATATATATGGTCTTTAATAAAGGAAGATGATTTTAGCCGAGGACTAACACAGCTTCCATTTTGTAGCACATCTCTCAGTGGGAATAGCATCATCCATGACTTCAGGCACAGCTAGCTACGGGTAAGCACAAAAGGTAATGACGAGAGGGCCGTCCTATGTACCCTGAAAGAGAAACTATGTGATAGAAGCCCGCTTTCCCTCTCTTCTATCCCACCTAACCACTTCGGGTATCAGTGGCCTCGTGATCTCCATGAACAGAGATCACTACACAAAAACAACTATATGAAAAACTTGCTTGCTTCTTCGAATCTCGAAATGACAGAACATATAGAAAGTGTTTTTGTGATGAGACCATTCTCTTCGGGGAACCTATAGAAAGATTATCAAACGGCTTTCATGATATTATGCTTCCTTGCCCGTGAGGAACATGTGTGAGCATTATGTTTTTCCAACAAGTGATCCGACTGGAAGAAGTGTTATATGAGGACTTCGAGATCAAATAGAGAATCTGTCTCTCCATTCCTCGTGAGCCACTTATTTCTCCGAAATCAGAGATCAGAGTGATTTTCCTCCTTTTTCCCAAATAGTCGACGGTCTTACACCATTGGGATACTTCGGATAAACTGGAGTACATATATGAGAGACCGGTGCTAAAACCTTTTCTCGAGATATCTTCCAGATTCTTAGGGTCCTTGCTCTGGATCTCGCCCCCCCGGCGCGAAAGCAGTTGGTTCCGTAGTTTGAGAATTCTACTAATTCCAAGTATTCCATTATTATTATTAAATAAGAGAATATAAAATGTAAAGAGGAGAAGACATAACCAGAAAAATTGTGAGAAATAAGTTAATTTATCAAGTTGAGGCATTTCGATTTGGATTTCAAATAAGAAAGAAAAGACTCCGAACCGTACTTTTGCTATTTTCTATCTATACAAAAAGAGATTTACTTTCCAAAATGGAATCTTTGCCATTTCTGATGTGAATGAGGGAGGTTGTCTACCCGGGTAGGGGTGACCGGAACCCTCCCAAGTCATCACTCAAGAAAGCACCACAGTCACACGAGAAAGAGTTTGGACTATGACGAAGACGAGCAAGCCTTTGTTGGGGAGTGATCGGGGAAGAGTCGAGTACAAGAGGAAGGTGGAAGGAAGAAAGCGCCAGAAGCGCCAGGTGCGAAGATAGACCATCAAAGAACTCCACAGCAGAGCAAAAAAGAGAAAGGCAAGGCTCGCAAAGAACAAAAGCTCAACCATCAGATCCAACACAAAGCCCTCAAGATATTTAGAGGCTTGGACTACTCTCTCTAGTAAAAGAAAGGAAGCACAATGGGTGTTGCTCTATTTCTTATTAGTGAGGTATTCTTCTTCATTTCAGTATTATGGGCATTCTTCCATTCTAGTCTGGCACCAACAGTCAAACTAGGAGCTCAACGGCCACCTGTTACTACGAACTTGTTTTCATCTGGCAGATAAGCTTTTGAGAAGATACCACTTTGATAACGAGCTTTTAGGTTGCTGTATTGATACCGCCCTTCGGGGGAACAGGAGAATAGCATGCATGGGAGAAGGATTTAGGGAAAGGTACCCACCTTTTAATGGGAGAAAGGCAGCTTATGTGAAAACTTCCCTTGTGGTTTAAAGTTCAAATAGATCAGGTGCCTATGTTGTTGATACACCGAAAGATACTAACGCTATGCTCCAATGCGGGATGAGGGCCAACGATTGTGATGAGTGGGGACCTTAGAGCTGAAAACCTACATACAGTGACCCTTATGGGCAGCGACCTGGGCTGGCTATGTACGAGACATCAAACCGTCTCCCGGGTCCAAAGTTTCCATTTCTAGGCCTGATAGTCTTCAACTGAAAAAAGTAGGGTGGGGAACTAGTAACAATTGTGCCTGCCATTCAATTCGTGACGTGGATGATCCGCCGACGGAATCGATTAGGTGAAACGGCTCTGCAAAGTTTGTTTGTTCATAAAGGCTGCATGCAGCCATGCAATTCGTACTGCATGGAGATATTACTCTACCACTCTATAAATGGTATATAGATATCTTCACTTCATCACAAAGAAATTGAGTACTAGCACGCATTGCTATGGATGCTGCAACCGCAAACAGGCTTTCTGCAATTGCTACCGAAACGGAGCAACTGAAAAATGAGATTGAAGGGAACCGTAGAGTGCTAAACAACCAGTTGAGAAGTGTTAGAACAATGGATCCTGCAAAGAAAGAAGCGCGCATTCGCGCTACCAGAGAGCGCATAGAGGGTTTGGAGGAGAGGCAGGAAGCGCTGCGGGTGGAGCAGCAAGTGCTCTTTATTCGTCTAGCATCTCGCTAGAATAGAAGAGTCCGTAGACTCTTTTTAGTTTTCTAAGGTTGGTTTAAATTCAAGAAGTGTCTGGAGACATTTGTTTTCATGTCAGGTGTTCTTTGTCTTAGTTTGATTCCGATCTACTCCTATGCTAAGTGTCTTTGTTTGGTTTGATTTCTTGTGTTTGCATGTATGGGCTAGCCGTCAGTGTTCAATGCTTATGTTAATATAATAACGCCAAAATGTGCTGCAAATTCATGTTCAAGTTGAAATAAGGCCAAAGGGCTAAGTGTACTACTGGAGATTATATATTCCAGCTCTGAAGTTTCCTTTTGAGCCCCCGTTCTACTATGGTTTGGATTCTAGTTGAAGCGTGCGACCATCTATTCAGATGAGGAGACCGAGTAAGAAACCACTAAGCGGAGAGCAAACAGATCAATCTCTATCTATGAGTTTCTCAACCATGATCCACTATTCAACCAAGACCCGCTAACTAATACTTTTACGCGAGCTTAGTTATTGGAAGTTGCAGCCGAGGAACTCTTATCCCTAGCCACAGTTGTTGCAGCACAAGGCTTTGTCGCGATTGGGTCATATGTCAGTACTCTCACATTCCCCGTGGTCTCCCTAGTATGCTGAGCTGAACTGAAGTGAAGTGAAGCTGCGGGCGATGATGGACTGATCCCATGCTATTCAGGCGCCTGACAACGCTGGCTCCGACGGTGATGAGTCTGACGGTGGCTCAGATGTTTCTCTTCCTGATCCTTCAAGGTCCCCCGTTCCTAACATCGTCCAAAGGCCGTTGGCGCTCTCCCATCTGACAGTGCGGGCTCTGCGTGTCGCCTATGGCAACACTACCCGAGTGGTCTATTGCATAGTGGATCCACGGGTACCCTGTCGCTGCTTCATTTTTATCAACATCCGGTAAGCAGAACGGACAGAGAACTGTCCCGATTTCTCGTACTTTCTAGTTGACAGGGACAGGCCTTCGTGGGAGAGTAGAAATAAGAGAAGAATGAAGGCCAGAATAAGGAGTTATAGAGAACCCTGTCGTGGGAGTTAATGAGTTAAGCCAAGGTAGGTAAGTAAAGATTGGAGTGATGGGAAAGACTATCTGTTTCCTGTAGACGAGCTAGGCAAAGAACGTTCTCAAGGATAGAGGGGGCCATTGCTTGAATTCGTATTGGCGTGGAGGAGCCCGAGGAGAGAACCGTTCCCCCTTTCCTTTTGGGAGTACCGCTTACTGATCGGGAGTGGTCAAGGGAGGATCACCTTGCGAAGAAGAAGCACGAGGCTCGCCCACAAAGCGATAAACACAAGGAGGATGGGCATGCACAACGGATTTCAATTAGAATAGAAGGTGGGGCCGCCCCTTCCGCTCTGAACTACCACTTTGCCTTTTGGTCCCTGGTGCGATGGACACCGTGTTGCCTTGTGGGATCCGTCATATTCTTATCTTTGGGATAGGAGCAGCCAAATCGCTACCCGCTAAATCCAAATGTGCTTAGCCTCTATTTAAGCCGTCAAAAGGGGAATCCAGGCTCTATATATCCATATCTCGTATTTATTTTCTCGTAGTTCGTAGGAATAGCTCGTCTCGTATTGATGGATAAAGATGCGAACCCTTTGCCGAGGAATAAGAGTGCTCTTGGCATCCAGCTACTTTCAAATCTCTATACTTTACTACAACTAGATTTGACTAAGGAGAGGTGTGAGCCTCAATGCCAAGGAAGTAGGGCAAAGATGAACCCGTTAGCGTATAGGAACTACAACATATGAAAGTTGGGTGGATACTCCTATTTAATTGGTTTAACCAGAAATAGAGGATAGGATTCGAAAAGTCAACCGGAAACCGAGCCCTAACCTTTAATTGAGTTCAATACCCCTACTACTAGTATTGGCGTGGGTTCGTATGTATACATTCGTATTGGCTTAGCGGTGCACTTTGTATCCCGCCACATCCGATCCTTTGCTTTGCTTCCTTCTTACTTTTATGATTTTATTGACTACTCTTGTGCAGCTGGGATATAGTGAGTTGAGAAAGGAGATAGTGAAACTTAACTAGTCTTTGTCATGGAAGGGAGCAACTTCTCTCGAGTACGTACAGTACTGAGGATTTACGAATAGGCTAACGTTACCAGTACATAGTGGATCTATGATAGTGATGTATGGACCACACCAACCTCTCTTTCTAGCCGTAATCGATAAGAAAGGAAGAAATATCATGGCATGTGAAAGCAATAAACCTATAATAAAATAGCTAAAGAAAGGCAAATACTCCGGGGTAATTGGCTTATACCACAATGTTACTCTGACAGGATCCTTGACAAAATAGTCTTGGCATGTAACCCAGTATTTATTGGACAATATAACTGGCTGCTGAATACGCGCGGCTATCCTGCTAATACTAGCAACCAAAGACATGAGGTTCTTCATACCAGCATAATCATTCTCCTAGTATTGGAAACATACTTTTGTAATAACATGAATGTCTCTAATCTCTGTGTACCTTCCTATTTGCTTTGTCAGCTCATTAGCTGCTGCAAATATTTCTTAGCTATTAGATCCTCTTTCTTCATGGTAGAACTCCAAGACAGATGACAGCTCTTGCTTGTCTTCATGAAAAAGTGCAGAAGCCTGTATCAATGAAGAGTAGGCCGGTACCAGCAGAAGATAGTAAATAGTGTTTTTGTTAGCCACTGCACTCACACTGTTCGTTCGGAAAGTAAGTCCTCCTAAAGATTGTTCTCCCCAACCCAAGTTCAAGACGACCTACCTAAGAGTACAAAAGATGGACAACCAAAAAGCGAGTAACGAGTAAGAGAGCGGCGGGTGACTAGCCCTACCCTCCGTCTTCCTTAGAAAGATAGGTTGGTACCTCTGCCTGTGAAAAGAAGAGAGAGACCACTTTAAGAAAGGCTGTCCACAAAAGAAGTTGCTCAAGCAAAGACTGTTCGTAAGTTCGTTACCAAAAGCAGAGTGAAAGGGGTTAGTAGCTAAGGGATAATAAAGAACTTTCGAAGGAAAGCGAGACAAAGGCGTATACTGTGTTCCGATAGCTGGTAACCAATACGCGGCCCCTATTGATTCTTACAGAAATCCTGTGAAAAGAAGTGTTCTCTTTCTCCAGCGAAAAGAACAGTCTCGCAGGAAGATCAAAATACTTACTATATGTGCGTTTATGTATCAACTCTTATATAGTCTAGTTTTCCCGCCCTATCTACAGAAGGAATCAATTCCCCTTTTTGAATGTACAAAAATTGGTAGAGCTCAGCATGTCTGGAAGCACGGGAGAACGCTCTTCTGCTTATATTATTACCACTATTCGATACTGGGTTATTCATAGCATTACTATACCTTCCTTATTCATTGCGGGTTGGTTATTCGTCAGCCCGACTTTCACTTGGAAAAATAGGAGATTTAGTTCCACGCTTTGATTGGTAGCAGAAGGGAGGGCGCGTTGCCAGCCTTCATTTTTCTTGGATATTCAACACTAAATGAAATGCAAATGCATATGAGAGAACTTCAAACTACTTTACTTATTTGCAACAGCAAGCTGAATAATAGAATAAATAAGCAAGGAAGGAAAGAAAGAATAGGGTTGTCGCTGATACGCTGTTTGGATTAGATGTCGCAATATCGGTTGTAGTATTTCCGCTCTTTCTATAAGCTAAGAGAGTTGTCGCATAATCGGTTGTTCATGATCTTATAATTCATGGACCAAAGTCGCAAATCGCTTGTTCTCATTCAAGCATCAGTTCGTTCAAAGTCGGCAAGGGGAATCAGAGAAAGGGCTGTTTAGTCAACAATCATGACCATGGGAACATTTGTTCGCTTTCTAGGTACCCCCGGATCTACTAGTCATCGCCTTTGAGTTGGGAAAAGCATTTACCCTGAGTCGGCTATTCCTGATTCAGAAAGGAAAGGTATGTGGGTAGACATTGAGTTAGAGATTGAATGAAGGGGCACACTAGAGAAAAGCAAGGACAAGTAGCTAGTTGACTAACGCTTTCGAGCACGTACGCTGGCGCTCTTTGATAGAGCATTATCTACAACCCTGAAGCAAACTATGAAAAAGAAATATAGCAGTCTCTTCCAGCAGTGAATTGTAGCAGGGCTTGGTCTCGAAAGGTATAGATACCACCAGAAGCTTGGAAAGAAGAAGGAATGTCGACCTACCGCTCCGTGGGCTTTGAACCTTGCTTTTCTGTAAAATTCTCAGACGCTATAGCTGTGTAAAAATAGTACTCGATTTCTCACTAGAAAAAACAACAGTCTTTATTGTTGTGTGCATATTAGTCACAGATTATAGCTTTGAATAGGACAAACTACTTTAGTAACTCTTGACTATTGCTTGAAACAAGCGTTGAAGCAATGGAAAGAAGCGAACGGTTAAGCTAATGCAGCAAGAAAAGGGATGCAGCAAGTGTCCAAAAATCGGATATGCCCGGTGAAAATTATAAACAAGGCTGAGGAAGGATTTCGTACTGCCGCAATGCTCTTGATAGAAGGAAGCATGAATACCGAAGGCCTACCTAGTTGAAATAGGAACAGCTATGGAAGTCCTCGGCCAAACGAATATTTCACGGAAAGCCGACAAGGGATTTTCTTAATAACTGGGCGCTTTGATTCTTTGGAACAACTCGATGAATTTAGTAGATCTTTTTAGGAGGCCTTCCATGACCATAGATCGAACCTATCCCATTTTGACAGTACGATGGTTAGCTATTCACGGATTAGCTGTACTGGAATGACAACACATATGAGAATCTGTACACGATACAGAATAACGACACGACACGCAATCTTATGACTACAGTATGGCCTTCATCTTTGACAGCAATCATGACAGGCCGCGGTATTAGCGTTAGAGAAAGGAAAGGACCTGAGGTCCGTTGATTTACAACCAATAAAGCTCCGCCTTTGGGGACTACTAAAACAGATAGGCATTTGAAGGACCAAACCACCTACTGAGGACTTTGACACCCAGCCCTTAAGAAGCAGAATCTACAACTTTGGGATACGTATTTATAGACTGCAAAAGATAGATACAATGCTGTTACCCACCATGCATGCAAATCTTAGTTCTATGGACTACTAGTACCAGGAACGTCATCTACTACTGCGAAACTCCCGGGGGACGCTTTTCTAACTGGTTTAGCCTCTAGAGTGGGGAGGAAGAACACCCTCTAGACCAGGATAACTTACTAATTCAATTGACAAAGCGTCCTATTTGCTAGATTTCTAGTCGTTAGCTCTTAGTGAAGACGAATTGCTATCATCTGCGGGCGGCCCTCATTATTGAATTTATCCGCCTTCGATGCAACCAAATTCACTATTGACTTACGAGTTTATGCATGCTTCATTCCTATATCGGCATGTATTATCCGTAGGCTGGTTGTGAGACATCTTCCTCTTAGTGCTACAAATGGCTTCTTCCTTAGTTCTTTATAGCTCTGTCACCTCTTTTAGACTCTTTGCAATGTTTAGTGCGGGGAACTCTACACTATTGTACTCAGATGCTATTCCTTCAAGAAAGTATCGGAAAGCAAAGAGGGACTCGTTCACCGTATCGCGTCCAATACAGCTATGCCACAAGTTGACCTAACCAACTAGTAAACAAAACCCAAGTTAACGGATCGACCTAGGAATAGGATGAATAGAACCATTGAATCATCACACAATGGAGCAGAGAGCCTTCCTTCAAGAAAGAAATAACTCCCTACAACAACCGTGTTTCGAAACTCGATTCATTATCATACGATAAATTTCATGACAAGAACCTTCATTCCTACAGAGAGGTTGAAGCTAAGTTTCAAGACCTAGTACGGGAAAAGCGCAGTTCAAAACCGAAAGGATCAAAGAAAAGGGAATATCACGAAGGTAAGCACATTCTATTTTTCTTAATTGACAAAGCAAAGGGAGTTATCAACCCTTTTTTCCGAAACCCTATAACGGCTAGTTCCCAATGCTCGGCTTCCTACCTCCTCTAACAAAATCAAAGGTAATATCCTCCGTTTTCCAAGAAGATAAGTTCTACGGCAAAGGATGTCAACGGAACAGTTTCGGCAAAGGCAAAGCCCGGGAGAAATCCAATAGCGTATGGCGATAATGTCATCCCCACCGAATCCTCATCTTCAAAGCATTTTCTTGCAAGGGCCTATCGCGAAAGAACTCAAGCCAATACTTTTTCATTTTCATGTAGTAGATCCTATTAAACATACGTACGAGATATTTACAGCCCTTCTTCGGCAAGGGTATCCGGTAAAAGGAGGACGGTTCCTAATCTTTTGATCGGCAAAGGGTTCGATGCATTAGTTTTCGACTATGAACGAGTCAATCAGCTAGATCTACTTGCGGCAAACGGTACCTTCCTTTCCCAGCCAATGGTACATAAGGCAATGGTTGTTATTGAAGTTCAGATCAGGGAATACCCTAGGTTTCGGCTTTTTCCACGGTTCCGTAACGGTAGGTTTCGGCTCCTCGCTGCATCCCTTCCGCTCCTACTAAGGACGCTGCTGAACCGATAGAATTTGCCGAGCGAGCACTACCATAACTTATGGTATCTGACCAGTGTGAAGCATTAGCCATCCAGGGAATGAAACTATGCGACTACCAGCGCTGTCACATGGCTCCATTTATTGAAGAAAGGGATAAGACTGCTGCCATTAAGGCAATGAAATTGACGAGGAAGAGTCAGGAGTTTGGCTGCGCCAAAGCAGAGGAACGGAGGGAAGCAGCCGCCGCTGCACAGGTCCTACGCATTATCAAAACCAGGCAATGTAGTCAATGAACAAAAGTTTCGTTTACCACTGGGGTTCTTCATATGCACAGTCAGCTCAGGTAACATCCAGAGGTGTTAATACAAAGCAAGAATTGGATTCTAAGTATTGCCATTTCGTGTTCAGAAGTCTGAAGCACATCATTTGTGGGAAGCAGCGAGGAAGAAAAGCGTACCGTATTGACGGTAGTGCAGAATGATCTCCGTCACGATATCGTACGTACCTCCAGAGCACGAACATACGGTATACAACCGAGTTGCCCGACGTCGGACACAACAAACTTTCGAGCACCCTGTTCATTTAGCCTCTTAATCGATGGAAAGAAAATAGAGGTCTGCAGCAAACAAGAGCAAGCGACACTAAACTACAGTAGTGATAAATTGGCGGAACCTTCTGATAAAATGACAGATTGGAAACCAACACCAACACGTCCAGAAAGTCTGAAGGATAAGGCTTCTCTCGTCCAAAGAACGGCACTGAAGGCGAAAGATACTCCAAAATATGTCATTGGATCCAGCTGCAACAATGAAGAGCGCCGTCTTGAAGAAATCACTTGCTGCTTCCTCCACCATGTTCTCCAGTATCTGGTCTTTTTGAAGTAGCTTATTAGCTGATAAGCACTAGCTGAGGCATCTAGCTGATGACGTAATCTCTGCATATAATACCAACCAAGTTGGTTGTTGTTACTACATGCTGCGAGCATTTGGGAAAATGACAGAAACAGAAAATGGGTTTCTAGCTGCATAAGCACAATTATACAGAAAGCAGTCTCCTTTATTCGTATCTGGGGAAAGGGTTGGTTCTCCAAATTCTCTTTAAAGAATGTTAAAGCAGTACTGTAATTTTCTGGTGAAATGGAAAGTGGTTGCTACCATATTGTTTGTAGTGATTACATCATAATCCTCATCTTCAAAGCAAGGCTATCCACCAGGGCTTCCAATGCTAGGCTAACCTCGGCAAAGAACCCAAGGGATTTGCAAATTCTTGAATCGATAGACCTTCGTACAACGGCAAACAAACAGACGCGATAGAGGGTTTTACGCTACTTCACAGTCAGCAGCAAGAGTGGATGGTATAACTCTGGCCAGCAGGCGGGAGGGAACGAAGCTCTTTCCTAATCTTGAGCTAGAATCCCTGACGTTGGTTGATTTAGCTGTGGTGTAGCTTAGGATCTTAAAGCTATGCAGCTGGGTTGATCCCTATCGATGGAATGGAGCTTATCAACTCATGAATAGCATGGATCGCCTTCTACTATACCGGGCTCAGGTGCAACAATGGAAGCATACCATGCATAATCCAAAGATACATCCTACCTATGCCAAGAGCACAAAGATCAAGCTAAGTAAACAGGTCTAGTTAAAGCCCACTGGAGTAAGGAAAATACAATAGGTTGCTTTTTTCCCACCATACCTGGCAATGATTGGTATCCCTTGATATGTTAACACAAACTAACCAGTTGTCCCTTCCCCTAGAGGGGTTTCCTATATGGATTCGTTCCCCTGAGCATCTTCCATGAATTGACGTATATGAGCGTAGTTATCAGGTACGCCGGGAGCTGGATTCTATCCCCGGGGATAGTGATTGATGGCATAGAGTTTTGATAGAAAACTCGTATCAAAATCATACCAAAAGAAAGTCTCGATTCGAGGAACGGAATACAGGTCCATGATAGAACACAGACCGGTAAGAGAAAGGAAAGTAAGCATAGTCTTCATTGAACCGGAACTGGAAGATTGACTCGGGGAAACAGGAAATCCTTAATGCCGTGGGAAATCCATTGAGTATCCAAGGAAAAGGCAAGCTCAAGGTATTCTCCCCAATCTTTCCCTTTCGGTCAGACAACACTGGTCAATAGGATCGGGTGGGCTGGGCACATAGCCGGAGATAAGAAATGGCAACAAGGCTCAACAGAGCAGAGAGACAAGAATACCTATATAGAGACATGAGAAAGAATAAGCCAAGGACAAAACGAGAATTCCGCATCCAGTGAAAGCTGAAGTCACATAGGGAAGGGAGTTTCTGCAGATGGAGAAAAGGGAGATATCATACTGTGTGTGATAGGTTATTAGCTGGAGTATTGAGATTGGTATATGGCATTCAGATAGTCCTTCTGAACTGAAATCATGGAAAGACTAGGCTCACCAGGCAGGGAAAGCTAGATATAGCCTAAAAAACCTCCACTTACGGATTCACATACTGGTTGGTATGTTCATCAAGTTCTCGATTACTACTTACGGTGCCCACTGACTCCCTTTAATGGTACGCCAAGATATAGCTCATAACGACTGCAAAGGCATATTTATTAGCCAGCTGTGGGATACTGCCCTAAAGCTGCTGTTCCAGTGATTAGATCAAAATAGAGTTCTTTCTACAAGAGCATCTCAAGTTGGTCAGGCGTCCCCAGGAGTGTTTCGATATCAGCAAGCACATTCTAACTATCTATAAATGGCATTTCGAGGTGAGAGAGAGTTCCAGCATATTAAACAAAAGAGTGGGTAGACACATGCATCGAGGCATTCCCTACAACAGGTGGATAAAGCCGTTTCTAGGCCATAGAAAAACATAGCATGTGACATTTATTTACATAGGACCAAGCATAATCGTTTTAGATAAGAATCAATCAGCAGGTGAAAGGCAAGCACTTCCTTCCCTGAATCCTACTCTTGCCCTAAAAAAGTACTAACTAAAGCCAAATCGAATGAAATATGCCTCTCTACGCGAATAAGCAGAAGTGAGCCCAATAGAACAGACCAGGAAAGAGTTTACTAAGCTATCGCGCGCAGTAAAGAGAATACCATATCTAGTTCTTGGCTAGCTCCCATCTTCGATGCATGGATCTGACTAACCGGAGATAGGACTCGTGTGCTTGAATCAAAAGAAAATACCGGTATTCTGTTCCAAATTAGGCTTGTAATTAGAGTTACCAATGGTAAGGATTGGCGTGGGTTTAGAATGGGTAGCCCGCTCGCTATCTATGTCTTTCATTCCCATGGATTGGAAAACATCTTACTCGCCATGGGGCGAAACTTCTCATCGTCAGCCTAAGTGATTGTTTATGTAAGCTAGAGAGAAGTACCCTTGATTGGGTGCTTCGAACGCCCTTCGGGAAGTGAAAGTGAAGGTTTATCAATAGCTTGAATCAGGACGATGCCGCTTAGAAAAGTCTTGTATAAGATAACTAGCTTGACAACAGGAATTCTCTAACTTACTTGTAGATAACGAACTTGCTGAAGGAGGTTAAGATAGTTTTCCGTTAATGGGGAGAGAGAAAAAGAGTCCTCGCTTTCATAATCGGTAATCAGAGTCCAGGCTTCCTACACCCATATTTTACGACAACCTATGAACCGACTAATTCAATAGCTGGCCTTAGAGAAACTGTCCTAACTTATCCAAGTAGTCCTAATAAATGGCCATGATGAAATACTCTTCCTTTCCCTACGGCACTCGCTTGAAGGACTCGAAAGCTGACTAATGCTGATAGGAAGAACTTTCAAAGTTCTCGTCAGTCCTTTCATTGAAGCTAGTGACATCATCTGACTCTATCAAGTCATTTCTATCTTCTTTTTCTTTCATTTATCTCTTTCCTATCTATACAGTGTATTACCCCAAAAGATAGTGAGTTAAGCAAGCATGTGGGAAGTAAGTAAGCAGGGTGAGGCGGCGGCTTGTAGAAAATCCTCAATACCTATATCGGAGTCAGCATCCGTTTTTGTTTGAGTTTCGCTGTTAGCTTACGTCCTTTTAGCTAGTTCGACGTGCTTTCATTAGTCCTTCAAGCAAGTGAGCCAGTCGCGGTAGGTCTTTTTAGCCTTTAAGTAGTAGTCCTGTTCAAAAGATAGTTATCATAGTGAAGTGAGTTATTACAGTTTTTCGAGTTTCTTGAAGGCCAGGCAGTCAGCCAAGGAAGGAAGTTATGGTGTGGAAGTCTTCTAGTTTGTCTTCCCCTTCAAGCTCTCGAGTACACTAGGGGAGAGGTATCGAAAGTCAAAGTATAAATCAAAGTGAAAGTAAGAAGTATAAGTAGTAGGCTATCGATTAGGTTTTTCTACTTAATTAAGCTGCTTATGCAAAGTTTTAGAATTTGTTCACATAGGCAGCGTGATTGGGGGCATATTTGTTGCTTCCCAAGGTAGTTAGTTCACCACACAGGCATGTTAGTACTAAACTGCAGAAAACAATTAAGTCATCCAATTGATGCCACATTGCAAGATTACTCTACCACTCTATAAATGGTATATCGATAAGTGTCTTCACTTCATCAAATGAAAATGAAAGAAATTGAGTACTAACACGTATTGCTATGGATGCTGCAAACAGGCTTTCGGCAGCAATTCCAGAAAAAAGGAATTGGTGTTTTAGCCAGGTCATCAAATCAGGGGGGATATGCCAAGAAGAAATCCATGGAAATCAGCATTCCAAGAACAATAAGTTGGCACTTTCTTTCATATATAAACTATTTATTGAGGGAAAAGATATGAAAAACTAGAGTGGAATCGATTGAATGCACTATCGTTATGCTTTGGCCAACCCTCTTTTCCAAGTTCCTCTTGTTTATCCAATCTGTATTCCAATCAGAAATCCAAGGTAAGATCAAGCCAAAGGGGAATCTAGGTACCGTTGACCCAGGAAATCAAGTATCAAAGGACCCAGGCAATAGGTTTATGACTGAACTGAAACTAGAGCAGGGAATAGCAGGATGCCTATGTTTCCAATACAGAAATCCTTAACAAAACAGAGCACAGACAATAGGGCCAACTATTGATCTTACTTTCCCTCAATAAATAGTTTGGATTGGATAAACAATCCTACTTTCATTCCAATCATAAAACAAGGGAAAAGATCAAGGGAGAAAACCCTTCCAAGAAAACTAGTAACCAAACCCTGACGAACTTGCATTTGTTGAGTGAAAAGAAGAGTTCAACAGGAAGAATGTATGAAGAGATTGAGATGTTTGGATCTTCGCTAAGCTTATAAGCGAAGAATGCACGTGAAGTATTAAGGTACATTCGACTATATCTCATTCTATAGAAACCATTTCTCAATCTATAGAAACCATTTGCTTTAGGTAGACGTGATGGTACTTCCACTATTTTGGCATCTTATGGAACCCAATTCGAGATATATAAACTAGATCCTTGTTATTAGAATGATGATCTCTTGGCTATGACTGAGTCAGATATTAATGGAAATGGTTTTCTCCTCCGAAAGTCCAAGTTGAGTCCAAGTAGTGGCAAACTAGAATCCTTCTTTTCTTTTCCCTTCATGGTTAGTTTCAGTTCAAATGACGAATTGAGACAGAAACCAATGGATTCCAGTGGCTGGGGGATCCTATGTCTATAAATAGATTCAAGTACCATTCTATACCCCTTCCCTAGCGCCCTATAGACCTGTTTTGCTAAGTGGGTCCTACTTAGCTGGTCGGCCTAGGGGGGATGCAATTCAAGAGACAAGTTCTACAAGTTCTCATGGCCGAGATCCCCGTATTGGTAACGGGGCTGGTGCTGACTCGTTCAGAGAATAGACCCCCGATGTTCTTGGGAAGAAAGAGAGAAGGACGGCCCTGTAAGGGAGATCCTGTGTTGGAAGATTTTGGTGGGTGTCATCTCGTTCAATTCTGGGTCAAATGACAAGAGGGCCGTTCAAGCAGATTAGAAGTAGAAGTTGTTGAGAAAAGGTCAAAGTGCCACTATGGAGGTCGGAACAAGCGTCTACCTACCAAGTGAATTGTGATTGAAATGACGATGGCTACATGTTGAGCTCTATCCACTGAAATTGAATCCATCGATGCGGTAAAGGACAGAGCAGAAACAAATCCTCCATTTCCCTGCCTTGCGACCGAACAAAGAAGAAATTCTAGAGTGAGGAGACTTGTTGGTTGACCAACTGAAGGAAACGACGCCACTCCTGCTTTGCTTACTTTTGGCCAGCATTCGTCTTCGGCTTACAGTAGCGTTTGCAGCTCTATTGGAAATCGAATTTCTATGTCCGTCCATAAAAAGCATCAACTTCTAGTGCCGCCATCCACCACAAGAGTAGGTAACCTGCTCGCTCTTTTCTCTATTGGGGGATCTAGGTATATCTTCCAACTCTCCTTCCTGCACACTGGCATACAAAGCATCCTCATAAACTGCATTTTGTAACTGAACCTCCACAGTTTTCAAACCTAAGGGTGGATCAAAAGGCACCGGTATTCTCTAATCTAACTTGAATTCAGATCAATAATCAAGGGGCACAAGAAGAAGGCAAGAGCACGGTTCCGGCTAAAACCAACTCTGCGAGGAAAGCAGAACTCAGCAGTGACTGATCCGCTCGAACCACACTACTTACTTAGGCTCACTTACGAGAGCTCCCCTGACTCTGATCTCTGATCTAGTAGATGCGAGAAATCAATCCAACTCCATCTGATCTTATGATCTTTGCAGAGGACAAAGGTACTAGGGATATTTCCTCCATTTATATTCGTAAGAAAGAACTCCCACTATTCGTTTGTATCAGCCTTTAGCGGGTCTTGGTAAATCAAAAAAAGGCGTAGATAATGCGCATTGCTTTTGAGTTCGATTTGAACTAACTAGTTTCCATGGTTCTCCAGGAACCTACCGTTTGTTTGGAGTATAGCCAAGTGGTAAGGCATCGGTTTTTGGTATCGGCATGCAAACGTTCGAATCCTTTTACTCCAGATTATGAAGACCCGATCGGATTTGTCAAGAACGAGCTAACAACTACAGGGGAAGCGGCTCGGTATCAACATACCACCTGCCCGTCTTATCAATGACAATCATCTGTTTGGATGAGGCCATTCTAAGGGTTGTTTAGGATTGGTATCTGCTCTCTTCCCATGGAGTTCTTGTCCCCATGACCAGTATCAGCAGAGGCAAAACCTGTAAGCATCAAGCCAGCCAAGAAGTAGAAGTTGGTAAAGATGGCACAAACAAAAGAAGAAAGGAACTTGGTTGGTGATCTTACATACGGGAGGCCTTCTATAGAGTGAGGCAAATAGCGATTTTGCTATAGATACTGGGATCAGAAAATGGTAGTGGATGTGGACGCCGAACAGGTGGCACGAAATGCTCGTTCAACGGACGGAGTCATACCACCGCCTCCTCCTGCAAACGAGCAAGTTCTAAGCTTTATCGATCTTCTCCGGCTCACGAAACTCTGGTCTAATGCCCGCCTTTAGAAAGGACCTGTTTCTTCCTATTATTCATATCCGCTAGGGGTACGAAGGAGAAGGAGACCGGATGCGTTAAGCTAGTTGGTAAGAGTTCTTGTCATTATTGATAGTGGCCCTAGAGAAAGAGCTTACGCTGATTGTTCTAACTTCATTCATATTTGATTCCGCAACTGAGACCTTTTCCCACATCTGTGCCAGGAGTTCAAGCAGTCAAAGCAGAAAGGGTTCTCGCTTCTCCGTCTGGAAGGACACCAAATGGACCAAATCCTATCGATCTTTCCTTACGACTCGACTTCAAAAAAAAGGTCGCAGAGGGCTAAAGGCAGTATCTTTAGTCTACCCAACTCCCTTGCTGCCTATTTCCTTTTATACGGTCATTCCGTGGGGCCACAAGCACCATCAATTGCATTATCCCCGGTACCACACATCACTCCAATCAGAATAAGCGGGAATGCTGGTTGGAAAGACAGAGAAATAGAATAATGAGAATCATATGGTCTGCTTGGGAAGATAAGCGAAGAAAGCTCTAAGGTTTCCCTTCCTGCATTCAGATCTTATCAATTTGTCCCATGCTATATAGTGAAGCAAAGCTATCTATAAATCGAGCATATCTTTTATCCGGAAGGTAGTGGGCTTTCACCCGTACTCGCCCTTCCACTTCACACTTACTAAATTAGGCTGAGTGTATGCGCACATGAAAACAAACAGAAAACGAGTGAGCACTTTCTTCCTATAGACAACGGTCAAGTCTGCGATCCAAACAGTGATGAAAAGAATTCTCAAATCATTCGCGGATGGACGTGAAAGAAGGAAGAACCAAATGGCACTGCTTCCTCGAAGTGAGTTTCGGGTACCCGATCAAGGGACTAATGAAACACCAGTACATATCATACAGAAGCTCCACTCATCCCTCCGCCAGCCCAACCTAAGTTTCTATCGGACTGAGCTATTCTTCAATCCAGTGCCCTAATCCTTTCGAACTTGGGTCCAGAAAATAGTGCTATTGTACAACCTGGGGAAGTCAAAGAACATTCTAAGTGGGCCGCATGGGTCGTCCCTTTCACCTCATTCTTTTCCGTTTCCACGCTCTGAAACCGGGTTCTTTCACTTCAATCTCTCTCATAATCAAGATGAGATATGATGTTGTTTCATCCTAGAATTATGAGAAATCCCTTGTTGGCTGGGACGGACCCTTAGTATAAGATAAGTCAACACAACAGGTTGTGTCAATTTCTCAAAAGACATGGACTCGCCTTTCGGGGTGACTAGCTGCATTCATTGGTTTGCTTTCTTCCACCAACTTCACAACCATCCTTCGTTCATGACAGGCAAGCTCAACCACAGTTTTCGTAGTTTGGTTCAATTCATTCGGCATTTCCATTTCCAATTGGTAAGTTCTATTTTCTCCGACCCAAGGAAGAAGATCACAAGCGGGAGTCCCCTCTAGGAAGAGATGCTTTCCAAAGGCCGTACGCTACTGTTGAATGGCCAAATAGGGATTGAAACAGAGTAAATAACTAGAGTATCCCGTCGTAGTGGTAGCTGCATTTACGCGACCGGGTCCGAGCCACGGGACAAGACCAAATCACATCCGCGGATGGAAGACCGTAGATTTCTCACTTTCCCTACTCGGAGAGCATGTGTATGTAGTCCGCCTGTATCTACTTATTTATTCGGAGAGCACCATTAATAGGATTCAGAAGTCGTACAAGCTATGGCGGAGCCGTTTACCAATGCACCCAGTTCTCCTCATATTTGATTCTTTTTTGGTATCATTGGTTTCACGTACGTCTTTTGGGCGAGCTTTCTTCACTGTCATCAAAACCAACGCTCAAACCAAAGCTTTCCGAGCAGTTGTTTATTTCTCACTTTAGCTGCTGTCGTTTTCCTCTTCCGAATTAAGCGAGTGAAAAACAAGGGGATCAGAAGAACAAACAATAAGAATGAGGGATTGAAGTCCGTTTCCTTCGTATCGTATTTCAACGGATCGGGTAGTTCTAGTCTTTTTTGATTAATCCTTCCTTTTTCCCATCATTTGACATAACATAATTAAGAAACTGTTTGATGGTCAACGGAACGAGTAGAGAATAAAAATGCCCTTATTCCAAAGGAATTGAGTGCCAAAGCGAAAATAGAGTAAAGAACAAAAGAACGAAATGCAAGGGTTGCATCCGCTGTTTCAAGTCCGGACGGTTACTCCGCTAGGTTATTGAGTTGGCTCCCCCGTTATTCTTCATCAGACAATGCACACTTAATGGAAAACGAGGTATCTTTTTGGAAAACTTCTCTACTTACGACTTTGTTAGCGCTTTGAGGGCTTCACTATGTTCTCTGAAATCTTGTATAAATAAGAAAGAAGTCTTTCTCAGGAGATGACTCTGCTGATACTGAGTTTCAATGCAAAATGGCTCCCGCTTCTTCTGAAAGAAAACTGGGGAAAAATCAATATGGAGCCGTCAGAGGCTTATCTGGCCGATATGACTTCCTGAAATTCTTTCCAGATAAAAACCTAAAATGGAGGGATTGGGGCTTTGGCTCCAGGCTCAAACTCTATCTTGTGGTAGACTGCCCTCCTAGGGAGCGCTTGGGCAACTAACTTGTGGGGCATGACATCCCAAATTCATCATTTACATTAGGAATTTCCTGAAAAAAGTCTTATGTGTATTGGATCCGCTCTTCTGTTAGCATGAACACATGAATGAAATTCTTCTTATTCTTCCTAAATAGAACCCCCCACCCTCACCTTTCTTAGGACTATCAAGCCTTCTCGAATTAGGTCTATGGTAGAAGCTTTGAACGTAGACCCGGATACAAATCTTTCACTCACTGAAAAGTGAAAACCTGTGACTATATCGTCCTGAAGACGTATGCGGCGGGAAGAAGTGGCATTTAGAAGTGTTGCTGACTTTACATTTAGGTTTCGGCATAACAAAGCTTGCACTGTCTTTTCGCACTTAGGCGCACAGCGTGCCGTCGGTAATGATTCTACTACGGTGCTGCAAATTTGCAAGCTGATCCTAAGTAATCGTTGTTGTTCATTGGATTCCTCCGGAATTACTTCGTTAGGATTGAAGAATTGCAGCAATTCTTCCTGAATAGACTCGATTCTCCCGTCGAGAGTTTCTTTGAAAGTCTTACCTAAACTCTTCCAACTGAATATGAGAAAGCCTATAGAACAACGAGCTACTATCATTTCTTAATTATAGATTGAGATCTTCTTCGGACTTGATGCACAAATAGATGGAATAGCAACAAATAGCATATTTCTATCCTTCATATCCGTAGAAAGAAATCTCATCTCCAGGTAACTCCATCTTTTTCAGCTCTGCTCGCTCACTTTTGAAAGGAAAGGAGACTGATCTTGACGTCGGCGTTGGTTTTTCCAACGAAACGAAGAAGTTTTGGATTGAGATTTCACATAAGCATTGCACAATGATCCGCATTAGGCGGGGAGCAGCAATGATACCGTTGGCCAGGAATAAGTACCTATCCCTCTACTACTTAGGATGTTTTTCGTTCTATTGAAATCCTGCGTCGAGCCGATGTTTCATTGATCGATACCGGGCACATCCATCACATCAACTATTTCACTTTTCATACGCATTTATTGACGGACCGGTAAACTAGACCCGAAAAACTCCTATTTTTAAAACGAAAGACCCATCACAAAATTATGGCGCAACGCTATGACGAGCGTTCTCACAGGCCGGCACCTCGATGCATCCGTCTCAAGAGTTGTACACCTTACATGTGCTTCACGCCACAATCTCTCACTTTCTGCTCCTCCATCTGTCTCCATCATATAATCGATCTCACCTCTCATGTCTGAGTGAAAAAACCATATTTGTTAGTATATATCAAGGCCGAGAGGACACGTTCCTCTCATGTCAAGATTAGTATTAGGGACCCTTAGTATTATTAACCGGTTACTATACGTACATGCAGTGAGACAATCAATCTATGCTCTCATTCACATTTCATTCTAGCACTGACGACTCTAGCCCTATCTATCCCTAGAAGCAAATGGACCCTAGAAGCAAATGGAGTAAGTCTGATGGAACACTCGGATTGGAAAAGATAATTATACTTATAGGCATGGATGAAAAAAAAGCTTGGAAACTAGTTCAAATCGAACTCAAAAGCAACTAGGCAATCCAACTTCCATTGAAGCAGCTTCCCTGGAACTAGCTGCCATTGTATCGGTTGGTGCCATTTCTTCTCTTGGAGGCAGGGCAATAGATTAAGATTAGGCAGTAAGCGAAGGAACTGTAGGGCTTAGGGCTGCGGGTGAGCGCAACTTCAATAGGTCGAGGGGAGGAAGAGAAGAAAAAGCAGCTATTTCACCTGGTGTCGTAATAACCACGGTTTTCGGGTTTGAAGGCATAAGCGCAGCAGAGATCTTCTTTCATTTAAGAAGAAGCCACCGTAAAGAAGAGGAAACAAGGCGTTTAAGGGACACCGACTCCCATTATTTTCTCCAGGCCTGCTTTGGCTAAATCGACGGAGGCTTAGCTTATTATGTTTCGGGCGTTTAGCTAGCTTAGAGAATAAAGAAATCTATCTCTAAAGGGGAGCGGTACGACTATTTTAGGTTAGAGGAAGGTTGAAGAGAGAATAGCTAAAATAGCCAGTCGGGTAGGCAAGTGCGGGTGGCTGTGGTCAAAGTTTATGGTTCGAAAGCACGAGTCACTCCATCCAGCTATACTTGCATTGATATAGACGATTTGAGCCTTTGAATTTACTTACTACAAAACAAGCTATGTTCTCCTATATATTTCCTTGGGCTCGCTTTACAAAAGAAAAACAAACTACTCCTCTTGATGTGGTCAGAGCGAAGTACTAATAGGCACAGAAACAGCAGGAATATCTTTCATTCATTTCATCTGTATGGTATGACACGACCTCTTTTTGCTCCCCATTTCGTTGGAACTGAGGCCTATGTCTACCAGCCCGAAAGGAGGGTCTCATGCTTGTAAACTAGCATATATCTTGCACGGAATGAACCTTCCTTCAGTCACAACGAGAAGCACTATCGGGGTCTGAACGAATAGAAAACACAATCAACACTTCATATCAAAGTCAACCAACGTTTATCATATAGAGCGGAATCTTCATTCTAATTTGATTAGCCAACCCTCCCTCGAGTCGTATGCTTTCTGATCACTCTCCTATGCTGGTTACTTTTCTTTCAAACGTTACATCGTTGCAGGTCCTCGCCCTTCAGGTTGAAGGAGATGTGTACTCGACTTCCTTTAAGTAAGTGGTGGCCCATAATAGTAGAGATGTATAACAACAGTAGCTTAACCAAAGGGATAGACTTGAACTCTTCCACACCCCTTGCCAGAGGTTTTAAGAGAACAACCTTTTGGGGATACCAATTCCACCCATTCGTAGCAAAGGAACTAGCACTTTCTTAAGCTTTCCACCGTTCTTGCTTATTCCCCTTACTTACCCAATGAAAGATATAGATTGGAAATTGGAAGATGGTCGTCCATAGTTATCTTGTTGAAAATACCCTCCCTTACTCATCAAAACGTTGGAAGCGACTTGAGATATCTTTTGGGAAGAGAGAATAACTATAGATGCTCGATATGCATAATGATCAATCGATCTCCGCGTCCTGCCAGTTCGCTAAGTAGACTCACTCTACCGAGGGGCAGAAGAAGATCAAGCCGATAAGGGGAAGCGCTGAGAAAAATATCTCTCTTATCTAAATATAAGAGCACGCTTTATCTCTATGCACACAGAAAAAGGGGATCTTGTGATGATGGAAATGGTACGTATGTGGACCACTTTGGCTCCGCCCAAAAGCCCCTGAGCCGACTATCTCCTGGCACAGCCAAAGCATTTCGTCGCCCGAGGCCTGCTCAAAGCTAACTTGAATCCGAATAGCTTGCTGCTTCTCCGAAACCTTCACCAGCTTGTGTATCCTTGTAAGGTCGCGGACCCGGCGTAAGAACGAGAAACGTGAGTCTAGCATGACATAAACCCAAACCCCGGCACTTTTGATACTTCTCATCTCAGGACAAGTGACAGAAGAGGTAAGGCGTTATAGCCAGTGAAGGAACGGGAAAGAAGAATCAGTGGAATTAACCAATAATTTATACCATTACGACTTTGAATAATCGCTAATAGCTGACACCAATGGAATATTTTTGGACCCTAAGGCTCACGTTGACTCCGTCCTTTATTGAATAGCCAAGTCGTCGTGAGTAAGCGTACGATCCATCACACAAACGTCCCTAAACCTTAGTAAGCCTTTCTAGATGATGCATTTCCCTTCTTATCTATCGATGTATTCATCTGAGGCCACAGGCAGGTATATATCTACGAGTGGTTTATATAAAGGAGGGTCCTGATAAGAATGCTGTTCGGAAAAGGCGAAACAAGTTGTGTTGACTGAGGCTCAGAATACGTTCTTGCACCACTCCTTTCAAACACACATACCCTTTCTTCTCACAAATGTGAAATTCCGGAACTCTGTGTGTAATTGTTGCAACAACGATAGGGACTCTGCCGAGGGCTCCCCGGTAGGTTCTAGTCTCTCTTTATACAGCGACTGGAGCAAGGCGTAATGGGCTGTGTAGTATGTTGATCAAGGAGGTGCTGCATTGGCTGTAGCTGCAAGAGGTCCTGAGACAGAAATTATGCCATTATTGCTTCTTTCATTTAAAAGCTTGAGTCGGTTCTATCTAGCTAAGTTATTCAATAAAGTAGATCGAAGTGTGTGATGCATGTGAGTTTGGCAACTACTATATACGATATTTATAACAATACTTGATACTTGATTTATGACTTCCTCTACCTAGACGCACACCTACTTTGAATTTAACTTAACGGAGCGGCGGATCCAATAAAAAGGGACTACATTCCAATCCTACTTACCAGAATAAATAGTTGTATGGCATTCGAACCCCACCTTCATGGTTGTATTCTAATTAGCTGGAAATGTATGACCTAAGCTTCTCAACAGGCATTCACTCAACAGAGCACTTAATGAGTATTCTAATGGCTTGAAAGACTACTATGTTTCTTTTAAGCTTAGTTGCAAAAGAAAAGCAAAGGGGAATGCGGGTCCATTTCGTAACGCTTACGGTGATAAAGAAAAGTAACTCCCATCCGTGTGAGAGGCATCGCTACCGGGCCGGGCCTCGATTCCTTTCCTTGTCTCCATTCTGATTGATTCGCTTCTTCGCGCAAGCACTTGGTTCGCCCCTTACTATAACCATCCCACTCAATCTTTTACACCGATGTTTCGTACTCTCTCGACCAGGTCATCATAAGAAAATACTGCCAATTCTTTCCGAAATGAGAGAAGGAGGGAAGGCACGCTACAACTAACTGCTGAAAAATGCAAGATTAGCGCTAAGAAGCAACCCTAGTTTAAGTACTAGCGTCCCACCCCAACGTTCTTGTACTTCAAAATACTCTCCCCCGCTTGCTGCTCGCCTCAGCCAGACGTGGCTTATGTAGTGGTCGGCATTCCTACGTGCTCCGACTGACCCCCACTGGAGATTATATGAGGGGTCTTGGAAACTGCCGTGACGCTTTGATGACGAAGGTCACCGGGGTGACTATGGAAGGATTCCGTGGTAGTCTCTGACTCCCTCCAACTCAATCAATATCAAGAACATGTCGTGAGCATGGGGTTTGGTTAGGCTTGGTTGAGTTTGTAAGAAAAGATAGTAGGTTGAGGGGCTTCATTGATTAGTAAACCTACGGTGCTGGTAAGGTCGGGACCGTGGTCGTCCGTCTCTGCTTTGCCGGCCGATAAGATCACTGAGATTGACCAGCCAGCTGGGTAGGTTTGGCTATTCCTTTCTATTGAAAAGGAGTCAGCTGTCTGCGCGAGTCACCTTCCTTAGGCTCTGAGTCAACTTCTTCTAAGCTCCGCTGGACGACACGGCATTCTTGTTCTATAGGCCGGCCGTACTTGTGATGGTTCCCCAGGATCCAATAAATCCACTTAGGTCTACGTTGCCGCGATATTGTTCTATGGAAGCGGGTGGGCTGCTTTTTAGAAGTTTGGCCCGGTTTTTCATTAAAAAAATCAAAAAGGGGGGAGGGATTGACCTTTCTAACGCATATTCTGTCGTACCGGCATGGCCCCACTGATTTGTTTTCGATCGGAGCATCAAGCAGCGCAACCCGGTTCTACTTGACTAAGCCCCGTGCTCGTCCAAGGAGGGAGTTTGCTTTACCCAACTCCCCTTTTTGATAACAAGGCAAAAACCTCCGACCCGACATTCATGAGTTTCGAATGAAGAATGAAGAGTGCCCTGCCCCTCTTTTTTTTCCCTAAATCTTGGATTTGGAAGTTGGTAAAGACCCACCCCTTGTTTAAGTCAGAATGAGTCCCCGAGACAGTGGCTTCCGCCAACAGTGAACTATTAAGGATTGCATCCCGCGCACATTCTACATTATAGCTTGCAACTAATTCAGCTTCCGCTTCTGGGAGATCAGACGGAGCTCGATTAGTTTCTGCTAGACAAGGAATAAGGAACATAACCAATACGGGGAACAAGGGAATACCGGACCATATCTGCTTTTGCGCCATGACAATCTCACTCGAATTACAGGGACCTACACATATTAGTACAGTATACCAGGGTCCCCGGCCAGAACCACACGTGCAAGTTTCCCTGCATGTGGCTCGTCCGTGCTTTTATCCGAGGCGCTGCCTGCGACTCTGCATGGGAGAAGAGGGCTGAACTGCAAACTTTCGTGTTCAGAGCATTGCATTGTGTAAGGGAGTAGGGTGAGTAAGCTGCGCCTACCAAGCTAAGCTTTCGTCGAAAAGGCGTCACTGCTTCCTTTTCGGCGCCCGCCCTTTATTTAGATGTTGGGGCAAGGCAAGCCCAAGGAAAGTCTAGGTTGGCGCTCCATCTCGGCCGACATCCTGCTCTCGAGAGGGTGTGGTCCTTGAGCGAACCAGTCATGTGCTGTGTTGCCCCAACGCAGGGGCATTTGGTGAGGAGCTACGGCCCGGTGGTTGACAAGCCACTGATCGGAGGCGACTGGACTGGAGTGCTTTCATCAAATGATGCATGTGGGCTGAGCCATTCCCATCCCAAGTGGTGGCCTGATTCGGCCTGGCCTGGTCGGAAAGAGATTCTAAATCTCGAATATGCGCATCGAGAATAGATATCTATGTTAGCTAGCGGGGGCGGGCTTTCCCCTGGTAGTCCCGCTGCGTCCTCTGACAGTCCGTCTCGTCTCATCTTTCTTTTGCTATACTTGTAGCCAGCCATATTAGCTCCACATTCCACCCTTTTGGATTTCTGACGAAAAAGGCAGTCATCAGTCGCCCCCTTTCCTATTTAGCTTTGCTTGCTACCTATTATGAGAATAGGTCCCGGTTCAAGCGGCCCGCCTTTCATCATCATCTATACCAGCTGCCACGCACGATCCCATAGGAACGATTTCATCGCCCTAAGAGGCAGAACGCGCCATCACCTACAGCCCTTTCCTCTACCGGGGACTTTCACGAAATGAAAACGGGCGGCATCATCGTATGCTCGACATTAGTTGCCCTGGTGTATATCCCGGAGTACTCCTATGGCCGATCTGTCACCCATACATGAAGGCCTTGGCCCCGTCCCGTGTGGAGAATGCCCCCCTTACGGCACGGCTTAGTCTGTTATTTTCTTTTGTCAGAGTGGATTCGGACCGCCACTTCTCTGAAAGCATGGTTCTTGCCTCCCTCTCTTCTCCCTCCTTGGAGCTCGTCCATTCGTTGGGTGATCCCTTGCTCTCACGTTCGAGTGTTTGCTCGTCGTTTAGGCCGGTGAGTTACATTTTTGCTCATTGCAGTCGCCTCTGGGGTTCTTCGCACCTGGGTAGTACCAGGACCCTTGTGCCCCGGACTGCACTGCCCGCCCTATGACCCAAAACTCAAAATGAGCCTTGCAACGAGACGCGGACATTCCTCATGCTGCGGTTCCCTCCGGTCCGTTCCCGGGTTGGGATAGGGGAAGATCCGAGCGATTGCCTTCGCGGATCCAAACGTGCTCACAAGGCGCACAATAAGAATAAGACCAATAGAGACTTCATAAGGGACCATTTGAGCTGCAGATCGTAATGCTCCTAGAAAGGCATATTTCGAATATAGAGGACGTTCCCAACAATTCACGAGAATATCATACCCAACTATGAACCGTACGAGCACATCCTCTGTCACCCCCACCGCGCTTACGGCTCTATACCCCAACCCAACTTGCTCTGGCCCTGGGTCCTCCCGCATCTCTTCCTCGGTAAGCGGACCGTGGAAGCTGGGGAGTATCCGCTTGGGACTGATAGAAAACAACATATCTTTTCCCTCCTGACCCCTATAAAAATCTAGTGGAAGTCCGGTCGCGTCGGAGACATCTTTATCTGATTTTGAGGCTTCGTCGTCCGGCTCCTCCAAAATTATGTTAGGATCGGCTGGCTCATCCTCATCATCCGAAAAGAAAACAGAGACAAAACAGATTTGTTTCAATGACATATCTAATCAGACTAAAATTGATGTCGAAGACACGATCATTCACATCAATTGAAGCAGGCAGGAAGGACGCGGAAGCTACCGTTTAACGAATGCAATGCAAGCAAGGTAGCTTGCTTACTCTCCATCTAGCGTGCGTTGGCGGCAAGGAAGGAGGCATTGGAAAGACTAGACCATACACATTAATTACTACAGGAAAGAGGCATTCGGGAAGCGTCTAGTCGCTTCTGGCGAAGCTTAACAAAGGCCGACTACTACATAGAGACAACTACTACCAGTCATGAGCGATAGTGAAGCCGTCAGAGGCAGAAGCTGTCGCTTGACGGACGAAGCCGAGCCGATACGATAGGCGGGCGAAGTGAGCGAGACCAAGACGGGCCAGCCGTGGAGTGGCGAAGGGGGCCTACTATACGTATACGTGATTAGTAAGCGGTTCAAGACATCGAACGAAAAATCAAGTGAACTAATGAACAGTGTGATTGATCAGACAAGTACCAAGGAGCAAGAAAACGTATGCGCTTTAGCAAGGGATGAGCGCGAAATCCGTTGCTTGTTCTTTCGGTAGCCTTCTTTCATTTCCGAATTTGCTTGCGAGCAGTCCTTGCATTAGTATGAGTTCGTTGACCGCGTAAGGGCGATCCATCTTGATGACGAATTCCACGATAACGAGAAATAGAAAATCACCGCGTAAGGGGGAGATGGGAGGAGAGTTCCACCTCTGGTCCATGGTCTCCATGGCGCCGGAGGGGTAGGAGCCCCTCTGATATTGGATCTCCCTCTCTGCTCTCTTCTGTTTCGCATTCCTCTTTTCTGTTCCAAAAACCATTTCTTATATTCCGGGAGATCCATAACTCCGACTGTGCTGAGATTTTAACATGATTTTTTCAGATATAAGCTTCCTTGCGCCCGAAGTAGAGCGGCAACCGCCTTACGAGGTCGCTACCACCCATCACCATGCGCCTGGGGGCTAGGGCGTGCCCTAGTGTACTGTGGAGGTCATGGGCCTCCGTTTGCGTTGATTCCACCTCCCAAAAAGCACATACATTCCAAAATAATTCCCAGTAAATTTTTATTGCATTTGGACTTCGTTTGATATGGATATTCTACGAAACAAAAGACATACAACAAACAAAAACTGGGACTGGGCACTGCATCAACATGTTAGTCCAATAAATCATATAAATTGTTGCCAAAAGTATGTGAAAGTTGTATAATATTGGCATGAAACAATCAAAAATTATAGATACGACAAAGACGTATCAATGCCTATATACATGATCATTGCCTTGAATATCGTCATAAGTATGCGGTTTTCTATCAATTGCCCAACAGTAATTTGTTCACCCACCGTTTTTCATCAATGCCAGCACTATTTGAAACAAATAGTGCTGGCATCGCACAATTTGGTACGACATTGCTACTACCATACCGCTAGCGTGTATTATTTCTTGCACGAGATAGATATTTTCTGAGTTTTTTTATGTGTGCTACCGTTTTTATCTCGTGGCCCATTAGGCCTATGCCAGCACTATCCATTAGGCCAATGCCAGGAAAAACTGCCCTGTCCAGTAAAATCTAGTAAGTCGGATTCACTACAAACTCACATCGAACACCCTTCTTCTTCGTCCCCCCTTCACGACCAGCGTCGCCGCTGGACCACGCCGCTCTTCACTGCAGGAACTGCACGGCTACCGCCAACTCTAGCAAAGGAGGTGAGGTCTCCCCTCTTCCCTTCGCGAATCTTCTTCCCCTCCCCAAGTGCATCTCCCTCCGGTGGCGGGTCTGAGCTAGAAATTTTCTTTTGATAGACGGAGTAGATGATTGGTTTATATATGAATGGATATGATATCTCTTTGATAGATGAATGGATGAATGGATAGAATGGATAAAGTGTATTATGAATGGATATGATATCTCCGGTAGTGGATCTGAGCTTGTTATAACTATTATCCGGTGATGATTGGTCTATTTACAAAGGCTTATTCCTTAATGACCCACTCAAGCAGGATCATCGTCGTTCATATTGTACAATTTCTATAGTCCAACATATCTAGTTTGCTATGCAATTTGCTATTGTAGATCACCACATGTTATCTAGTTTGCTATGCAATTTGCTGTTGTAGGTCAACCCTCTGCATTGAGATGCATTCTATCTAGTTTGATTAGTTCTATACATTACAATATTTGAACTACTTTACATTGAGATGCATGCTATCTAGTTTGATTAGTCCTATACATTGCAATATTATCTTGATCGTATACGTGATGTGTGTTTGTAGGTCATGGCCAATTCAGGAGGCAACAACGAGTCGGTGTGCGATGTGGACATGGCCAACAAGCAATTCTTAGACACTTATGAGTATATCATCAAGAGCGTGCAAGGGGAAAATGATGAGCTAAAGGTGGAGATTAAAGAGCTAAGAAAGGACACTATTCGCACTACTACAGAATGCTGCTAGCGCAACACTACAATCAGAGACCATTCGACGGAACTGTGTGCGATGCATTAACCGCAAACGAAGATGTAATAAAACCATAAAAAATACAAAAAGTTTGCGATGGCGGATACATCAAAGATGATTCAGATTGTAGTTGCTTGTGCGATGGGTGGCATACAGTTCACTCGAATGAACTGTTTGCGATGAGCATAACAACAGAAATGGTCAGACAGATGAAGGTGTGTGCGATATACATCCTACAGTTCACTCAGGTGAACTGTTTGTGATTAGGCAACACAACAGAAACAGTTAGACAGATCAAGGTGTGTGCGATATGCGGCATACAGTTCACTCGGATGAATTGTTTGCGATTAGCCAACACAACAAAACGGTTCAACTTAACAAGATGTGTGTGATACGCGGCAAACAGGTCAGTAATCATAAATGTGTGGGAAGACCGATAACAACACAAAAAATTCCTGTTAACAAGTTGTGTGTGCTGTGAGCAAACAATTGCTGGTATACAATTGTGAGTGATTGATGAAATCATCACCGATGGGTTCCATTGTTTAGTCCGTGTGTGATGTGATTTGCTCTGTCCGCACAACAGCTGCGCTCTGTCTATAGAGCATCAACATATATACTTAAAAAACAGCATTGCATAACCAAATTAAGCATACAATTACATAAGTGACTACACACATAACATTTCCACACACCAAAGCAAGCAATTACATGGATACTAAAATAGCAGAAACGAGCATCTAATCATCTACATGTTGTTGTGACAACGCTTGCCATTACTCTGCTTCCGGCCTATTTGGTTTGTAGGATTTGTAAAATGCACTAACGTGACATCTTCGATCCGACATGATTAACATGGGCATTTTATTACAATCTAGAAAAATGTAGCCTTCTTCATAAGTGGTTGGAGTGGATGAAATTTTTCCTAAGAAAACTAGTATAGATGAATCCAAAGGAGAAATGCTTACGGATTGTAACCATACGAATCAAGCAACCAATATGGGGGGGGACATGTATGCACTGAAATCCTCCAAAATTCCTTTAGAAATCGTAGTACATTGTCATTGTAAACTTGGGAAAAGGTGTCAAAAATTGAACTCCCTTATGGTTAACATTTAACAAGAAAGGAACATCACCTCGAAATAGGAAAGCATCCCAGGAAACTAACAACTTGGTCCAGGCTGGGGCCGATAGATTCTAGTGCCAAGACCTTCACTGCGCGCAGATTCGGGGTCAAGCTTGTCAGAATCATTTTCTGGATGACAGACGAACATACATCTTCAAAATTAGAAGTAATGTTAATTTCAAGAAGGAGAGGTAGAAGGCGACTGTTGTACCTGAACGTGTGTGGATCCAATAACAAGTTCAGAGTATTTGTCATACGAGTAGCGCACCACCGTCAATTTTGGCGCGAAAATGACATTGATTCTTGTTGGACCTTCTTGATGATACATCCAATTTGCATCATGATTTCATATTCATATTTTTTGCATTATGGGTTGTTATTACACATTATGGTATAATACTTATGCCTTTTATCTCTTATTTTACAAGATTTACATGAAGAGGGTGAATGCCGGCAGCTGGAATTCTGGATGGGAAAGGAGCAAATCTGAGAGACCTATTCTGCACAACTCCAAAAGTCCTAAAAATTTACGGAGAATTATTTTGGAATAAAAAAAAATATTGGGCGAAGAAAATACCAGAGGGGACCCACCAGGAGGCCACAAGCCTGGGGGGCGTGCCCTGCTCCCTGGGCGCCCCCCTCTGGCTTGTGGGCACCCCGGCAGGCCTCCGGGGCACATCTTCTGCTATATGGAGGGTTTTGACCTGGAAAATATCATAAGGAAGCTTTCGGGATGAAGCGCTGCCGTCTCGAGGCGAAACCTGGGCAGAAGCAATCTAGGGCTTCGGCGGAGCTGTTCTGCCGGGGGAACTTCCCTCCCAGAGGGGGAAATCGAAGCCATCATCATCACCAACGATCCTCTCATCGAGAGGGGGTCAATCTCCATCAACATCTTCACCAGAACCATCTCCTCTCAAACCCTAGTTCATCTCTTGTATCCGCTCTTTGTCTCAAAACCTCAGATTGGTACCTGTGGGTTGCTAGTAGTGTTGATTACTCCTTGTAGTTGATGCTAGTTAGTTTATTCGGTGGAAGATCATATGTTCAGATCCTTAATGATACTCAATACCCCTCTGATTATGAACATGAATATGCTTTGTGAGTATTTATGTTTGTTCCTGAGGACATGGGAGAAGTCTTGTTATAAGTAATCATGTGAATTTGGTATTCATTCGTTATTTTGATGAGATGTATGTTGTCTTTCCTCTAGTGGTGTTATGTGAATGTCGACTACATGAAACTCCAACATGATTTGGGCCTAGGGGAAGGCATTGGGAAGTAATAAGTAGATGATGGGTTGCTAGAGTGACAGAAGCTTAAACCATAGTTTATGCATTGCTTCGTAAGGGGCTGGTTTGGATCCACATGTTTCATGCTATGGTTAGATTTGTCTTAATTCTTCTTTTGTAGTTGCCCATGCTTGCTAGAGGGGTTAATCATAATTGGGAATCTTATCCAAGTAAGGACAGCACCCAAGCACCGGTCAACCCACATATCAAATTATCAAAGTACCGAACGCGAATCACATCAGCATGATGAAAACTAACTTGACAATAATTCCCATGTGTCCTCTGGAGCGCTTTGCTTTATATAAGATTTTGTCCATGCTTCTCCTTTTCTACAAAAAGGATTGGGCCACCTTGCTGCACCTTAGTTACACTTGTTACTTGTTACCCGTTATGAATTATCTTATCACACAACTATTTCTTACTGATAATTTCAGTGCTTGCAGATAATACCTTGCTGAAAACCGCTTGTCATTTCCTTCTGCTCCTCGTTGGGTTCACACTCTTACTTATCTAAAGGACTACGATAGATCCCCTATACTAGTGGGTCATCAAGACTCATTTCTGGCACCGTTGCCGGGGAGTGAAGCGCCTTTGGTGAGTGGAATTTGATAAGGAAACATTTATATTACGTGCTGAAATTTACTGTCACTATGGAAAATAATCCTTTGAGGGGCTTGTTCGGGGTATCTTCACCTCGACTGGTAGATCAAGAAATTGCCCCTCAACCTACTAAACCTACTGAAAATATTTATTATGAAATTCCTTCGGATATGATAGAGAAACTGCTAGCTAATCCTTATGCAGGAGATGGAACATTACATTCTGGTATGCACCTAATCTATGTGGATGATGTTTGTGGATTATTTAAGCTTGCAGGTATGCCTGAGGATGTTGTCAAGAAGAAAGCCTTCCCTTTATCTTTGAAGGGAAAGGCATTGACATGGTATAGGCTATTGGATGATATTGGATCTTGGAACTACAACCGATTGAAATTGGAGTTTCATCAGAAATTTTATCCTATGCATCTGGTTCATCATGATCGGAATTATATATATATATATGTAATTTTTGGCCTCGTGAAGGAGAAAGTATCGCTCAAGCTTGGGGGAGGCTTAAGTCAATGTTATATTCATGCCCCAATCATGAGCTCTCGTGAGAAATTATTATTCATAATTTTTACGCTCGGCTTTCTCGTAATGATCAGTCCATGCTCGATACTTCTTGAACTGGTTCTTTTATGAAGAAGACTATTGAATTCAAATGAGATTTATTGGAAAGAATTAGACGCAACTCTGAAGATTGGGAACTAGACGAAGGTAAGGAGTCAGGTATAAACCTTAAGTTTGATTGTGTTAAATCTTTTATGGATACCGATGCTTTTCGTGAATTTAGCACTAAATATGGACTTGAGTCTGATATAGCAGCTTCTTTCTGTGAATCATTTGCTACTCATGTTGATCTCCCCAAGGAGAAGTGGTTTAAATATCATCCTCCCATTGAAGTAAAAGTAGTATAACCTATTAAAGTTGAAGAAGAAACTATTACTTATAATGTTGATCCTGTTATTCCTACCGCTTACATTGAGAAACCACCTTTTGCTGTTAGGATAAAAGGACATGCTAAAGCTTCAGCTATGGTTCGTAAGAGTTATACTAGAACACGTACAACCCCTGAACAAATTAAAGTTGAACCTAGTATTTCTATGTTAAAGATCTCTTGGTCGATAATATTGATGGGCATGTTATTTATTTCTGTGATGAAGCTGCTAGAATTGCTAGACCCAATAATAAAGATAAACATAGACCTATTGTTGGCATGCCTGTTGTTTCTGTTAAAATAGGAAATCATTGTTATCATGGCTTATGTGATTTGGGTTCTAGTGTGAGTGCAATTCCCTTTACCTTATATCAAGAAATTATGAATGATATTGCACCTTCTGAAATAGAAGATATTGATGTTACTATTAAGCTTGCTAATAGAGATACTATATCACCGATTGGGATTGTTAGAGATGTTGAAGTCTTGTGTTGGAAATAAAATACCCTACTGATTTTCTTGTTCTTGGTTCCCCACAAGATGATTTTTGTCCCATTATATTTGGTAGACGTTTCTTGAACACTGTCAATGCTAAAATAGATTGCGAGAAAGAAACTGTTAGTGTAAGTTTTTGGGATGTGTCTCATGAGTTTAATTTCTCCAAATTTCGTAGATAACCCCATGATATGGAATTGCCTAGTAAAGATGAAATTATTGGTCTTGCTTCTATTGTCGTGCCTCCTACTGATCCTTTAGAACAATATTTGCTAGACCATGAGAATGATAGGTTCATGAATGAAAGAAGGGAATTAGATGAGATATTCTTTAAAGAAATGCTTGTCTTGAAACACAATTTGCCTGTTGTGACTCTTGGAGATCCTCTACCACCCTAGTGTAATCCTGTTTTCGATCTGAAACAATTACCTGATACTTTGAAATATGCTTATCTTGATGAAAAGAAGCTATATCCTATTATTATTAGTGCTAACCTTTTAGAGCATGAAGAAAAGAAATTATTGAAAACTCTGAAGAAGCACCGTGCCACTATTGGATATACTCTCAATGACCTTAAGGGCATTAGTCCCACTCTATATTAGCACAAAATTAATATGGAGCCTGACGCTAAACCAGTTGTTGATCACCAACGACGGTTAAATCCCAAGATGAAAGAAGTGGTAAGAAATGAAATATTAAAGCTTCTGGAAGCAGGTATAATTTATCCTATTGCTAATAGTAGATGGGTAAGTCCTATTCATTGTGTCCCTAAGAAGGGAGGTATTACTGTTGTTCCTAATGATAAGAATGAATTGACCCCACAAAGAATAGTCATAGGTTATAGAGTGGTAATTGATTTTCGCAAACTAAACAAAGCTACTAGGAAAGATCATTACCCTCTACCTTTTATTGACCAAATGCTAGAAAGACTATCAAAACGTACACACTTTTGCTTTCTAGATGGTTATTCTGGTTTTTCTCAAATACCTGTGTCACAAGAGGATCAAGAAAAAACTACTTTTACTTGCCCTTTCGGCACCTTTGCTTATAGACGTATGCCTTTTCGTTTATGTAATGCACCTGCTACCTTTAAAAGATGTATTGTTATATTCTCTGACTTTTGTGAAAAGATTGTTGAGGTTTTCATGGATGATTTTTCCTTTTACGGAACTTATTTTGATAATTGCTTAAGCAACACTACAAAAAACCCGCTTCCGTGATGATACGTGTTTGTCACAGTAGGTCATGTTTTTTGTCATGCATCTACATCTATGACGATTTTATGAGAGAATCAAGATAGTCATACCTGTGTTGTCGTAGAAGTGTTCAATGATAATACCAAAATTATCATCATGGAAGTGTCCACTTCCATGACGATAAATGGCGCGTCATGGAAGTACTTTCGTCAAGGGTAACCGACACGTGGCATCCAACGTAACGGGTCACCGTTAAGTTATCGGGTTCTGGTTTGGATCTGATAACCCGTTAACAGCCCGGACCAATGGGGATTTTCCACGTGTAAAATCATCATTGGCTAGAGGAAACACATGTCAGCTCCTCGGTGGGCCAGATGTCGTCCGTCCAATGGAGGAGACGTGCCTATGATACATCGACACGTGGCAGGGCCCAACAGAGGCCCATATAGGTTAAAAAGGCCGGCCCAGTCAAAGGCCCGTAGTATTTACTCAGGTACTAGTGGGCCAGCCCAATAAAGGCATGTTTAAACATGGCCCATTTACGGCCTGAAGCCAGATCTGGCCCGTTAATTGTACGCCGAATATTTGGGCCCAATTACGGACCAGTGACATTTAGGCCTGTTAGAGGCCCAATGTAGACATGGGCCCATTTCAGCCCGGTGTGTCTTTCGGCCTGGGAATGGCACGTGCTGCCAATGGGCCATATATGGTCCGACCTGACATCCGGCCCTCTAACGGCAACAGTTAAAGGCCTATCGTATAATTCGGCCCGTTGATGCCTCTACTAAGCTTTCGGCCTCTTAAAGGCCCATGATATCTGTCGGCCAACTAAGGCCCGAGATATGTTTCGGCCTGGTAATGGCCCGTCATATAAATGGGCCAATAATGGCCCGGCCTACATTTCAGCCTGCTGAAGGCTCGTCGACAACTAGTGAAAATTGAGGCCCAACACGCATTTCCCCTGCTAAAGGCCCATGGTTTCTTCTGGGTCGTAACAGGCCAGCAGAATATTCATCCTGTTAATGGCCCAAAGCTACATGGGCCCAACTAAGCGATGGGTCCACTAAAGGACCAACTAAACTTTGGGCTGAATATAGGCCCGTGTAAGTTGTGGGCCTGGCGCAAAGTGTGAAGGCCCCAATGGCCTTTCAGGCCGAAGAAAGTTGCAGGCCGGCCCAATTGTGGCCCGCTAAAATGCAAGCCCATTAGAGGCGAATGTTTCGGCCCGGTCGACTACATCATATTTTCGCCGTTTTTTTTCAGATAGCGAATGATGTGATATATGGTAACTAGTAGGAATTAAGAACCAGCCTACTCTATACAACAAAGAAATTATGGCATAGTAACTTAGAATAAACCAACACTATACAATAAAGGATTTATGGCATATTACATCCACTGGTCATCGAAGTTCGCCACCAGTGATCATAAAGCGCAACGAAGAAGCAGATTACAAAAACTGGGCGCCATTGCAGTGTAACAAAATAATACTGAACCAAGACCACTTCCAAGATAGTTCAAGAAAGGTTAGCCTTTCACGGGAACTGCTGTGCAAGTTGCTGACCAAGGCTGTGAGACCGACCTAGCATGTCGGTCATAGCTTCCAGGTGTAGCTATTTAGCAATGAGGTTCTCATTGGTGTTCTCCGCAATATTTCTTAGAGATAGGACTTCAAGTCGAAGTTGAGTTGCAGAATACCTTTCTGCTAGATCTTGGGACTGAAGAAGTCAAACTGATTTAGACAGCGAATTCTTTGAGCTTGTGTGTCTGTTAGTCTCAAGTAACCTGAACACTACATCAAGACAAGACATTGGGGTTGTCTCGCTTTCTTCAAGATGTTTTACCTTCTTTGCTGCAATATATGTTGGGCTTGTCTCACAGCCTTCAACAGACTTGTGCATGCCATCAGTCATATCACCCTGAAACAAACAGAGAGATGACATGTTTTGCACGTGTATAAACAAAGATGGTAATTGTGCTGTCAATTCCATCCAATTTCAAATTAGGAAATAAAGAGTAAGTTCAAAATATCAATAGCATACTTTGGCATTGTTCATATGCGGGGAGCTTCACCACACTACTGGATTACCATGTCAACAAAACAAGCATAGATGAAGGGCAAAGACAATCATTGTATCTATTTTGGTTAATGTGCATGGCATGTTGTTCATATCATCAGCCACATTGGTAAGGTAAAACAGGAGATGACAAGGTGCAAACGTGGGCTGCTTCACCACACACTAGATTATAGATCCACAAAAAGAAGCATACATATAGGGACTATTGAGTAATGTGCATGGTATGGATAAGGAATCCGGTTTTACAAGTAAAACTTGGAACTGACAGTTGTTGCGAACATGCATTTTGATAGAAACAGCAAAGTAAACAACAGTTGACGATAGAGAGTATGAGGAAATTAAATAGTAGTTGAGGATAAAGGCTTTAGAAGGACTGACTTACATTAACAGATAACACTGGCTTTATAATGCCCTTCTCCTTGTCAAGGGAAGGATATTTCAAGAATTTCAGCACATAATCTTCTTCATAAGCATTGCATGTACTCTAGATTTTTTAGAGAGTAATTATAGATATGATAATACTGGAAGGGTAGAGGATAATGAAGATAAGATGCAGATTGATGCTACATAATCAACTACCAATCCCTGGAAGTACAAGCGTCACATGACAAAATGTACTGACAAGAGCAATGGCCTACACTTCTGCATTGGCATTGTCTGTGTATTCAACTTTTTGGTAAGATTAAATGTAGGTCTGATATTTTTTAGTAAATGGTGGGCGAGGGAGATAAGATGCAGAATGCTACACAATGAACCAATCCCTCTTCCCATAATATAAGAGTGTTTTGAACACTGGTGTACTATACAAAACGCTCCTATATTATGGGACGGAGGGAGTAGCTGTTAATGTAAGTACAGTGATAGACGACGTTCAGTCCTTACAAGAGGACTGTAGAGCTAAACCTCTTCAAAAGCATTGGGCTGATTCTAAATTTATGTAAGAGTCGATACGGATCTTATAATGTCCACCAAATGGAGGATAACAAGGCTAACATGTCCAGTGATGCTACATAATCAACCAGCTATGAAAGTAAGTATGGTCATACAGGGCAAGAGGTACTCACAAGAGCAATACAGTGTGCAGTATAGTTGCGAGATTGTGTGGTCCCTTGAGAATGAATGTTCTTCTGCAAACAGTTTTCGTACAAGTGAGACGTTAAGGCACATGCAGAAATGTAGTTCAAATTGTGATGTGATATCATAGACAGTACCTTACACTGCAGATGAGACCAATGTGTAACAAGATTATTCCAGTCACTGTCTGATAAATGTAGCACTGGAGACTTTACAGAAATTTCGTTTAGAGGCTTGCCATCGAAGTGCGCTTGCCTTAGGTAGGAATGATACTTCATCAACGAGTGCTTGAAAAGCGTAACCAACCCTTGCTTGTCTTGACTATCCAGTTTGGTCCTCGCCTATTTAAAAGAATGAAATGTTGTGTCTTTTTGTCAGCAGAAACATATACGGGAATTAACATGAATAACATTAGTACATTACTTACGCGTAAGTTGTTGTAGCGACCAGACCTCAAATGGTCTGTGCTGCTGTGCACCAGTGTCATCCCTGGATCAGTAATGCTGACACGCACAGTACAAATGGAGGATTTATAACAGAGTAGCAATCACACACTTATTACATCGAATATCTCCAAAGAGATTAAGTATGATAAACATGGCTTAAGGCCATCTAACAACGATAACAGCGGAAGACTTGGAAGATAAGTGAGTCCATCAACTCCAGCGGCATCACTGAGTATAAGACCACGACCTAAGGCACCTTACTCGTCGTCTGAAAAGTCTGCAACATGAAACGTTGCAGCCCGAAAACGGGTCAGCACATAGAATATGCTCGCAAAGTAACACATAGAGAGTAATGAACAGTAATGATACTATACTACATGCATATATGGCTAGTGGAAAGCTCTATGGTTACAGTTTTGCGAAAAGCCAATTTTATCCTACTACAAAGGAATAAATTTTATTTAACTATCATGGTGGTTGTTAAACATTGAGAAGGTACCTCCAACTCAATCCCAATTAAGTGTCATCATTAACCCAACAAAATTAATTAAAGGTAACATGGTGATGAGATTCAAATGATAATCCAGGTACTAGATACTCAAGTTGTCCATAACCAGGGACACGGCTAACCATGATTAGTTTGTACACTCTGCAGAGGTTTGTGCACTTTTCCCCACAAGACTCGATCGCCTCCGCTTGATTCTCGCACTGCATGATGTTTGAGAAACGGATGACCGAGACACAGCCTTTCAGAAACAGTCACTCTTTACTCTGGATGGACCGGTACACCTACTTTCCCCTACATCTGCTAGCCCACCTCTTCAAGAGATCCTGTAACCTACTCAACTATGCTAGAGCCCATAATAGCTTGTGGCTGCACACGGAAGTTTCTAGCATGAATAATCTTATGATCCCTTTGAGCCTGGGTGGCGGTCCTTATACAAACAGACAACACTGGGTTCTCCAGGTGCCTCAATCCACCCAGATGTGAGTTTTAGTTGCCACCTTAAGTTGAACCATTAATAAACATCTCACATCTGTCATGAATATCTCTCAAACCCAATCCACGTCTACGGGCATAGCATGGCAATATAATAGCAACGTAGAAGTAACTCCCAAGGGTTTGAATAGAAAACAGGTAATAGGTACTACCTCAACTACTTCCCAGTTCCCACAACTTGATCAGATCCTAATCATGCAATTGTTTGAGGAATAGATCTAATGCAATAAAACTGGGTATGAACGGGATATGATCAAAGTGTTACTTGCCTTGCTGATGATCCGCTAAACCTAACGAGTCGAAGTAACAAGCGGCACACTCCGGGTACTCTATCGCAAACAAACAAGCATACAATCAGTACTCATCTAATGCACAGGTAAAGCTCGAATGAAAGATCCAACCAGAAAGTTCAACTTAAGAACTCCGGTTTGCAAAAGAATCAACTCGAAAGAAACAACGAAAGTCAAACTGCGAAAGAGAGAAGCTTCGTTTGCTAATCTGGATCTAGGTCAAATTTTACTGTAGCAAAAACTTGTGTGAGTAGATTAAACGGAAAGAGAATTTCGAGACGAAACTCTAGGCGCTTGAATCACCTGATTCCGATAAACGAGCGAGAAGTTAAACAGAAACAAAGATTCGATCAGAAATCGAATCTGAGATAATCGCAGAAAAATCCGACGAAAAAGAAAAAAACGGACGAACGCTTAAAGAACGGACGTTCGTTAACAGAGAAAAACCGACGAATGCGTTCGTTAAAACGAACGGTTCGGTGAACGCTCGCAAAATAATAAAACCAAAGAAAAAACGATCTAGGGTTTTTTTTAGAAGAAAACCAGCAAACCGAACGGCATCGAGGTCTACCTCGTCGGGGCGGCTCCGGCGGGGCTCCGGTGAGGGCGGCGGGGTGCGGGGCTCGGGTG